>NC_056731.1:1143059253-1143229253 GCF_019279795.1 Protopterus annectens
GTTCCAGTTGTTGGATATGCCTGGTTAGTTGGATACCAAAGGAACATAGAGAGGAACAAATATTTCCTTGGACCTTTGTTTATAAACTGTGCAACATATAATGATTTCCTCACTACCATACACAAGTGATGACCAAAGGCTAGATTACTAACTGTGTGTGTCTCTAAGTCCCTGACTACTGAGTCAACTCTAAGTAGTATGTTGTCAATATGGTAGTTACTAGGGGTAGATGAGTTCCTAAAGGATACTATTATGCATTTCTTGGCATTTAGTTTTACTCCATGGCTCTGACACCAGTTGTTTCACTGTCAGCCCTTCCTGGAGAAAATTTGTTGGTGTGGGATTCAATGACAACTCCTAATTTGCAATCTGCAGATTTAGTCAGCCAGAGCCCACTGACATTGGCCTTGACTTCAGAGAAGTAAATGCCAAAAAGGAGGGATCCCAGGACCAACCCCTGAGGGACTACACTTGTGACTGGTCTCTTTGTAGAGGTGGACTCCCCAATTCTAATTTCTTGGGTCCTGTCTGTGAGTCAGTTGGCTATCCACCGGGTGACATAAAGGTTTGTACCTAACCTCTTGAGTTTGTCAACAATGCACAAGTGGCATATTGTGGCTTAGAATACGCCTTCAACCCCTAGTTGGGAGACCGGATGACAAGTTAAATCAAGACTGGAAGGAAGCGTTACAGGTGGGGTCCATGCTATTTGTGAATATATTATTACAATATTATGAAAGGATTGTTGATATGAACATACAAGAGATCAAGACATTATGTTCAGATGTTAGCAAATTTGAATCCTCTCCGAAATACCAAGATAACATTAAAAAATTATCAAAAGATCTGACTGAACATGAAAAGATCGTCAAGGAACGTAAAATTAAAAAATTCCATAGAGACTTTTCAGATTATCAAAGGGGAAGACCCTTTGAGCTCAGTCGATCTGTCAGATTTGCTGAAACTGATCAAAAAAGGCTAGGGCCCAGTCGTACCAAAAAGAGGCCTAGATCTATTTTAAAAAATAGGGACAGTTCCTTTAACAGTACATCAGGGGATGACTCTTCCTTTACGGATAGTGAAGGGGTTTTCTGATAGGGGATCACCCAACAGAAAGAAAAGTAATAAAAACATCCCTTTAGACGTGGCACAGGGCATCGGGGGGGCAGGAAGCACAAGAACAGAACCTCCGGACATCTCTTTTCAGGGTTTACTCAACAACTTTCTGACCTAGCTACAACTCAGGTATCAAACCAAAATGTCTTGAACCTTTCTGGAACCTTGTTATCAGAAGAACAAACAGCCCTATTGAACAGGGGCCTCAATTACATACCAGCTTTTTTCTCTCATGAATATCATATTATTCAGGATCTTCAGGCTTTTTGTCGTAACCTCAATCTGAAATTGCTTTTTGCTCAGGATAGTTCATATACATCGGATGATTTTAGGTTTGGTAGATCTGTGTTTCAACCACCTATGAATAAATATGTCTCGATTTTCATGGAATCTGTATTCAGGGACCTTCATTTTGAAAATCATGGTCACATTATGTTACAAAATAATCTTACTACATGTGATAAGTTGGCATTGGATCAACTACGTAATAACAAAGACATAGCGGTTCTCCCAGCTGATAAGGGAGGTGCTGTGGTGGTACTTAATTCAGATGATTACATACAGGAGGGGTTGTCACAATTATCAGATAAAACTTGCTATATGCATATGTCCATAGATCCAACTCCGCATTTCAAAGAGGAAATTGACTCTTTTCTAAATCTTGCTTTTGAGGAGGGGATTATTACTAAAAATGTCTTTCATCCCTAACTGTATCAGAACCCTGCAAACAGATTTTATATCTTTTGCCAAAAATTCACAAATCACTAACCAAACCTCCTGGTAGACCTATTGTCTCCGGAATAGGATCACTAACGGAACCTCTATCAGCCTTTCTCACCAAATACCTTAAACCTCTTTTGGGCTTGGTCAGGGCCAGGTTGCAGGACACAACCCAATTTCTACAGATTATCCAGGATACCCAGTTAGAACCAGGGTTGTATATGTGTACTTTGGACGTCAAGGCTTTATATACCAGTATTCCACATTGGGCAGGCCTACAATCGCTTCAGTATTGGCTGAACAGGGCAAATTTGTACACACCGGGATTTAACACTCTACTCATTTGTTTGTCAGAACATGTACTCAATAAAAATGTGTTTTACTTTCAAGGCCAGTGTTACTGGCAATTGCAAGGTACAGCAATGGGAGCGTCTTTCGCTCCCATTTATGCTGACCTTTTCATGGCTTATTTTGAGGAGTACATGATTTATGACAATTCACACAATATTTATCAGGATGAAATGGACATCTGGCGACGTTATCTGGATGACTGCTGGTTAGTGTGGCGTGCTGATTTGTGTTATTTACGTGAATTTGTCGAATACCTTAACAGTAATATATGGGGACTGGAATTCTCCCTATCATATGATCAGAATACCATCAATTTTTTGGATGTTACAGTCACCAAGAATCAGGACCTTACATTATCAACCAAGGTTTTCCGTAAATACCCACAATACAATACTTTGTTACATGCTACCAGCATGCATCCACGCCACACTATCAGGAGTATTCCGGTGTCACAATTTATGTGTATCAAGCGCCTCAGTTCAAATGGGGCAGAATATGATTTAGCTTGCATGGATTTGTGTCAGAGATTTACCAGCAGGGGTTATGATAACAAGGATGTCAATTTAGCCAGATGCCAAGTCAACCAGATCAGTAGGGATAAGTTGTTAGAATACAAAACAGAGCGGGACACCAGATTGGGGGCCCCCCTTCGATTCATCACTACTTTTGGTAGAAACATTAACATGATTAGGAATACCATTAATAAACACTGGAACATCTTGCTTGCCAATGATCAATTGAAGTCACTTTTGGGGCAACAGTGTCGCTTTGCTTACAAACGAGGCAAAACATTGGGTTCATACTTATCTCATTATAAACACATAGGTAGTGGGGGGCCACTCACAAACAACTTATATTACATGGAGTGGAGTTAGTGGGTTCCTTTCCCTGTGGTCATTGCGGGTCATGCTCACTGATGAACAAATCTAAGGAATTTTCCAGTCGCAATACCAGTCAAGTATTTAACATCAAAATATTTGGTAATTGTGGTAGTGACTGGGTTGTGTACCTTGCCAACTGTTACTGTGGGGCGTTTTATGTTGGCCAAACCTCCAGGCCCCTCAGATCTAGAATCAATGAACATCGCAGTGATATCAGAAATCATAAAACTACTAATGCCCTGTACCAACATACTCTCAAACATCCACAAGCCAAATTCACTTTTATGATTATTGATCGTATCATGGGCGATCGTAGTCATAAACAGGGTTGGCAAGGTCTTTTGGATCATAAAGAGAAATACTGGATTGTCACCCTTGGGGGCCTTTTTTCTCCTGGCCTCAATGACCATCTGTAGTGATCCACTATGTGGAGTCTTTCTGTCTTTAAGCATTGACGGATAGCTATTGTCTAGCCTTAGGTTTCATATATCTGTGGTTCATTACCTTTGGTGCATTTTTACTATATTTTTTGGGGGGCATTTATCATTTTTCATTATGTATACATTATATGTATGATAGTTATGTCTACTATCTTATTATTTATTTATTTGTCCAGATCATTCCCCCATTTATAATTAGAATCATTTAATATGCAATTCACAATTAAGTATTACTTTAGGGTTTATTATTGTTTATCATTGTTATTGGTTTATATTCAAGTGTTTTTTCTTTTGTATTTGTTTACATTGTCTATTTTTGTATTCAAGTGTTACACTTGTTCACTTTCCAAGCTTTTTTGTATGCTCAAGGCTTCATGGCATTTTTTGCATTTCACTTTAGCAGTTTTTCATTAATACTCATGACTTCTGTTTGCCTATTGGATTATACTATGTATATATTACATATGATAACAGGGCATTATATGTTTGTTCTACACTGAAGCAGGCAATTCTTGCCGAAACCGGTCTGAATATTTTTTGAAATAAAGGACTTATTTTTTCTAACATCCGTGTCTGCTTTTGCTGGCCAATTTTTGTTTTTGCTGATATTGTGTCAAATGCTTTGGTCAGGTCACGGTAGGCAGTATGAACCATTTTGTCCTTATCCACTACTTTGGTAACCTTTTCAAAGAAATCCACCAGGCTGAGTAGGCATGACCTGCCCTTGATGAAACCAAACTGGGTTGAGTCCAGTGTCTGGAGGTTTACTATACCAGTACTGATCATTTTCGTTCTTTCCATGGCACATGAGACTAGTGAGACTTATGGGTCTGCAGATTCCAGGGTCCTAGATTTGTGCAGTGGAATGACTGTTGCTGCTCTACATTCATGAGGCACAAAGCCTGTTTGGAGGCTACAGTTAAACGACAGTTCAATACGGCCTGACAGGTCATGTTTCATGCTCTTTAGCTGGCATCCTGGGATACTGTCTGGGCTCACTGCTGCACTGTTCTTGGCCTTAGAGCATTAAGGACCTGTTTCCTGGTGACAGCAGGGGGGGGGGGAGTTATATTTGTATTTCCTGAGGGAAGACTGAGGGAGGAGAGAGTAAAACCTGTTTATTTTCTTTTAGAAGTTGGGTGTTGGGTTAAGTGAAGCATATATATTTGCAAAACTTTTATGACTGGAGAGAGGTGCCATACTACCTTTTTTGAATATCCAAGGCTTGTCTGCCTCCCCACTAGAAGTGCTGCATCATTTTAATACAGTATTCCTGAAAGAAGGTTCTTCCAAAGAAAAGTCAGGGGACATAGTATCATCTTCATACTCAAATCCAACTGCGGAATACATCTGAGAAGAGTAAGCCAGACAGTCCACTCCAGACTCAGAATCCTCTTCTTCAGAAGATGACTGCCTCTTTTGTGGAAAGGAAGTAATGGAAACGGGTGAAAGAACTGGAGAGGTTTAAAGGGCACAATTGCCTTAAAGTCCCAGTGAAAAATCATACCATTCCTTCAGAGGGTTTCTGGAATCATTAGGAGAACAAGTAAAATGGTTAATCATGCACTTCTTTTTCTTAGCTATGTAAGCTTGTACACAACAGGGATGTTCTGACCCCTGAAGTACCTCAATAAAGAACCGATTCCCAGACTAAATCTGAGGAATACTTTCTGGTCCCTTTGAAATAACAAGCAGAGGTTACCTTTGATGGCTGAAACAGCCATCTGATTTGTCGAGCTGGATGTGCTAAGAAGCTGCACCTTATCGACGGACTTCCAACATGGCTGCACAATGACTATATCAGCTTAATTCTACCTCTTCCAGTGTGAAAACAGAAACTTAGCAGAGAAAGCTAGTGGATTTACATTTACAGGTAAATGTCACTAACTGGCTAGTAAGTGCACTGGCTGGATGCCAGGAAAAAAAAAGTAAGAGAGGACCAGAAGGAAAATTAGAAACAAAAGGTAAGGAAAACATGGACTGGGAAAAGTACTGCTGCTGTTCAGTAAAAAAACAATGCAAGCTACAGACATGACTTCCTGTAACCTAGAGGAAAATAAAGGCAATTGCATCCAGACCTGATTAAAATAAATGACATGCTGATGGAGTTTATCAATCCAAACGACTGGAAAAATGGAAGAAGTTTTAAACAGATATTCAGATGAAACAAAGAAAAGGCAGTCTGAACAGGAGACTCCTCAAGAAGAGATGCTTCAAAAATAACAAAATTAGAGAACAGAGCAAGTAGGGAAAACCTGATTTTCTGTAGTATCACAGAAGCTGGAAGGAACAAAATATATTAATTTTATGAAAGCACAAATAAGCAACTGGATTGGTATTCCACAGCACGAGTTAATTGAAAGGGCACATCATGTGCATGCTCCACATCTGACTATGAGAAAGCAACCTAGACCTTTAATACTAAAGATGCAATCTTACCAGCAGAACGAGTTGATTCTGACAAAACTGTGGCAGAAAGACAAAGTACTAACAGTGGGAGGCAGCCTAGTGTTTGTGGAGAATGATTATTCATTGCACACCAGGCAGAGGAGGAGTAAATTTATACCACTACTCAGGGAATGTCAAAAAGCAAGCATAAGATTAAAACTGCTGTACCCAGCTATCTTCAGAAGATTCTTACCTGGAGGAACAAAATAATTTTTTGATGAAGTACATGCTAAGAAGGAAATACAAAAGTCTGCCCAACAAAAAGTGAGCTGTGAAACAGGAGATTTTGCTTCCTGTTCTTCTGGTAAAAAAAAAAAAATTCAGAGAGACCATGCCAGTGAAGCCTTTTCCAACGTTTCAACAAAAAATACTTCAGAGAAAGAAAAAAAGTCGACTAGAAGAATTGAGAGTACGTCGGAAATGAAGCAGAGACAGGATTTGGGAACTACATATGAAAAAGAATAAAACCAGTAACTTGGAAAATGACAAATGTGGGAGTACAAAGCAATGATTACATTTGTGAAACAAGACAGAACAAGAAAATCTAGAAATACTGGATTCTTATGGGCTTTCTTAAACTTGTAGGGGACACTAAAGCATATGCCTTACTTCATGTCATTAATGTTCAGAAAAATACTTAGGACAGGGAAACAGGAGTGAGAAAGTAAATTGTAAGTAAAACAAAACTATTTTTCTTAATGGTTTGTATAGTACACAATTTTCTTTGCATGTCACAAAATAAAGTTTTCTCAGATATTTTTAAGTGTAATGATTCTAATTGTAAACAGTGTTCCTGTGTTTTCCTGACTCCCTTCTCTCCTTCTCCTTGTTCAGTTTTAAGAAATGTAGGCACTGCAATGTAAAATAAACCCACAAACAAATGGTTAAAAGAGCATGACAAAAGAAAATTTAGTGTGCTTTTTCTCATTCTTGCATACAGCAATGAATGGATTAAGGCCCTTAGCTTGAGCTAGTAAGTTTTAACAGAAAGCAAGTAAATGAAAAAGAATACTGATTATTATAAGGCTTTTTTCTATCAAATTAAAGTATGCTTAGTAGCAATAAATGATGAGAAGAACGAAGTTCAAGCACCAATATAGAATTTATTAAAACCACAAACTGTAAAACAGTGTACAAACAAATTGACCTAGGTTTCGTCCCATCGACGACTTCTTCAGAATAACAATGTATACAAGCAACCACCCTATATATATATATATATATATATATATATATATATATATATGCACACCCCTTACATATTAATCAATAACCACTTAATCAATAATACAATTACATAAAATAATGTGCAGTGAAAATAAAACATACAAAGAAACTCGTACACTAAACTAAACACATCAATATTATACCCAATACATAATAGCGGAGTATAATCTAAATAATAATGTATAAAAAATAAAAAAGTTAAAATTGTTGTTGTTGTGTCTTTCGGCTTTTCCAGGTTAGGGGTCGCCACAGCGGAACTCCGGTTCGCTAATGATTGGCAGTAGATTTTTACGTGCTGGCTTGCCAGGCCTAATGTACAACCTTCAACGAAGGAACGCCCATTCACGCATGTCGCCACACAGAAGACGCTCTAACTGAGAATCGAATGGGCAATGTCTAACTGTGAGGCGACAACGCTACTGCAGCACCACCACCGCAGCATAAAAATTTATCATTAATGCCTTTACCGTTTTCCCAAAATATGTTTGAGCTTAAGTAAAGGCATAATAGTAATATAATCATTAATGCCAGGATAATTTTTGCGTCCAATCTGATTTGCCATTTTAGTTCACATATGTGTTTTATTTTCAGTGTACTTAATTTATTTTATGTAATTGTATTATTGCTTAAGTGGTTATTGATTAATATGTAAGGGTTGTGCATATATATATATATATATATATATATATATATATATATATATATATATGGTGGTTGCTTGTACACATTGTTATTCTGAAGTCGTCCAGTCGGTGGGACGAAATCTAGGTCAATTCGTTTGTACACTGTTTTACAGTTTGTGGTTTTAATAAATTCTATATTGGTGCTTGAACTTCATTCTTTTCATCATTTACTGGTTTTTCGTGGTTGGTTTCTGGTTTGTTCTTTGGTCTTTTCTGAGGGAGAACGTTGGTTCCTCAGCAGACATTATGGATTTATTACAACAAATCAATGAACAATTAAAGGAGCACACTGCTCAAATCAAAACTTTGATGTAGAAACAGCAGTCAGGTTTGAATTTACAGGCATTTGATTCTTTGGGTTTGCCGTTGACTCAAGCCACACCACCTTTCCCAAGTATGGATACTTCCAATGTGCAAAACATTGCAATTATTCCGAACAAGGTCAGTAATAATGTGTGACCTGATTTAGGTGAAGGAAGTTCTATTGGGGACAATAGTGAACGCTGGAAACATATGTTCAGTTTTAAAAATGATACCACTATCAAAGACAGCCCTGTGGTTTACAGTAATCAGACTTTGGATGAACAGTTAAAGCTGTTTGAGGTCAAGTTATTTAAACTGAGGAGAACCCAATTAGAGAACAGTTACTTAACAAGGAACATAGAGCTTGGAATGGTGCCGAAGGGCCTGCGAGTGTGGAGATACCCGAATGGGATAGATGATAATTCTGAGATGTTAACTGAACTGCACGAATTATTTAACAAAACTGGGTTGGTTATTATAGAGATTATGGTGAACTTCAATCAAAAAAAGATTGAGACATGCTTGGCGGACCTTGAGTGCATCAATGATGGCACAGTGAAGGATCTATTATTCGACCAGTATTACACTAATTATACCAACATTTTAAATGAGGTTGATCGTAGCTGCCAAGTTTTGTACAAGAAATTTTCAAAAATTAAAAGGGACAACAGGGTATACGAAGAGGGCACGACTTATCCACAATCTATTGGTAATCAGCGTACGTATGGCAACCGTGACTACGTAGCCAATCAAGAAACAGGAAGTGACGAAGTGATGACATCGGAGACAAGGAAAAAGGATAAAAATTCAATCAACAGAGCTGAAAGCCCTTTAGAGGAGGGACCCAGGCGCTCGGAAAGGATTCGAAACAGGGAAACGGTATACGAGGAGAGAGAGTACAGACGTTTGGGGGCACGTCCGAAAGTATGGTATTCCACTAAAAATGGAAATTGGAAACAACGAAGGTAAAAAAACCTTGATTTCTTAAGAGCTCAAGCAAGTATTTCTGGTCCCCGTTTGTGTGACAACAGGCTGGGTAAGCAAAGTCGTAATGTTATTGATGACAGGGTTTTTTTATATACCAGAATCTCCTAGCTTGCCGAATTTATGTGGTTCAGATGAAAATGTTAGCGACAATGTTTTTGGTATTTGTAATGAAGCCATTGGGGGTACGCAGGTTTTGAATACTGAGGTACTATCAAATTTAGAACCTTTTGGTTCTTTGACTAACTGTGAACAATGTGGACACAAGCCTATGGGGTTTGACGATTCTTATGGAAACTTACTGAATTTAAGCATATATACTGTGATTGACAAAACACACCACAATACTTCGCTTAACACTGACAACAAGTTAAGTAAGGAATATGACATGGTCGACTGCATTGCCCGTGATAACAATGAATGTTCAAGTGACTGTTACACCTGAGACCAGTGCATTTTTTCTTAATGCACAAGATTTGAACACTGAAACTCATGATGACACAAACTCAAATTAGTGTGTATGACACAGGTGTGAATTATTTTGAGGGTATGAACAATCATAGTGTATTCAAGCACACTGACCACAATGTATGTTGTCGGGCAGATGGAATTAGACCTGTGGTTAATTCCATCCTTGACAACTGTGATAGTAATGAATTTGAGCTAGGAGGACTTATTTCAGATGGAAACACATTCGAGGACACATAGTGCAATATTCTGAGCAAACTGGTTATTATGGAGAATAGTGAACACGACTTCAAATTATATAACTATTCTAATTGTGCATTCAATTCTGGGCATGTAAACCTTTTTTCAAAGAGTTTTACTTTTGTTCCATGTAGGAAATGTAATTTGGTTGACACCCTTATAGATTTAAAGTTATTTATACACAAAATGAATTTAAGAGTGCATTTTAATGGCCGCTGATGTACCTAATGAACAGAAGAAAATGTCCAAACCGAGTAAATTTAATCCACCGATGAATGCTATGATAGCTATTTTTAAAAAAGCTTGTGAATTGGACATTAGGAAACATTTTAAACAGTTCCCTAAACACATTCATATGAACATGACACATAATGAATGTTCACTGTTGAATGAATTGAAAAAATGTGATAACATACGTATAATGAAGCCTGATAAAGGTAACGGTGTGGTGATTGTTGATAACAATGATTATGTTAGTATTATGATGACCATGCTTATGGAAGACAATTACTCAGAAAGTAGTGTTAACGAAATCAATACTGCCCACCGGAAATTGGATCTCATGTTGGAGGACATGTTGTTCCAGGGTGAGCTTACGGAAGTGGATTTTGATTTCATGAGTAATCCCTACCCAGTCGTCAGTGGTATCTTTGGTATACCCAAAATTCATAAGGGTTTGGACAATGTAAAATTTAGACCCATTGTTGATGGCAAGAGGAGTAAAACATGCTTTATTAGTCAGTATTTAGACCATCACATGAAACCAGGTTTAAACAATTTTCCTTATATTACCAAGGATTCTTGGAATTTTTTGGATAAGCTAAAACTTTTAAAGGTTAACAATAACACTATTTTTCTTACTATCGACGTCTGTAATTTATTTATGGTTATTCTACATGATGTTGGATTATCCTGGTTAGAACATCAATTGATGGTGACTGGTATGTTCGATCAAGATCAAATTAATGTATATGTCAAACTTATGGAAGCAGTTTTACAAAATAACTTTTTATTCTTTGAAGGGCTTTTTTTCAGGCAACGTACTGGGGTGGTGATGGGGGCTGCATGTGCCCCCATTTACGCCAATTACATCATGTCATACTGGGAGCAAAGATACATATTTGGTAGTGATTACAATAAGTACATAAAATTATATACCCGATATTTGGACGACATTTTTATTGCTTGGGAGGGTGAAGTGGATGTGCTTGACGCCTTTATAAAATACATTAACAATATGGTATGTTTTTTAAAGTTTACACATGAATATAATGGTGATACCATCACATATTTGGATGTGAGAATTACTAGGGATAGAATACATGGTAGGTTGAAATATAACATTTACAGGAAATCTACATTTTCAGACTTGTATCTTCAGTACAATAGTTGGCATCCCAGACGTCAAAAAAGAGCCATTGTCAAGGGGCAAATGGTGAGAGCTGCCAGGATGGTCAGTGACCACAGAGATTTTGTGGTTGAATTAAATTACATGGTTGGATTGTTTTTAAATAGAGGTTATCCCAAGGAATTATGTATGGAGTTGTTTAATGAAATTAAAAACAAAAGCGAAAAAAGTATTTACAAACCTAGCCTTAATTTTGAAAACAGAGATAATCATGAGATAGTGTCCACTACACATAACAATTCGGGTAATTTTCCATTGTCATTCATTACCACTTACAATGAGGACATTGATTGGATTATATGGATGGTCAACAAAAACTTTTAGGAGATGAAACAAGATAAAAACAAACATTTCTAAACTCTTCTGATCTGCAATCTGAGGAGGAGGGAAGGAGGGCAGGTATGTAGATGTGGGGAATCCAATGTGATGGGATCTGAAGTGGTGGAAGAAGTAACTAAAAGATGTTATCTATCCCTATCTGCTTCATTCTGAAAATGCTGGATGTGAATCCACCTCCTGGGTGGCTGACCACTGAATGAAAAGCTATAGAAGTAGCCATAGCTCTGGTAGAATAGGCTTAGATGATGCAAGTTGCTTATTTGAAGAAGAATAGGCTGGAGAGTGTTATCTCTGAGATCGATCTTGAGATTGTTGTGTTTTTGTGATGGTTTGGTTATTATTATCTAAGGACACACAACAAACAACTCAACTGACTGGTCTGGGTTGTCCTGTCTCCTCCAAATAAGAATTGTAATTGCCTGTGAACATCCATTTATGGTGTAGTGTATTCTTGCTTCAAGAATTTTGGACTGGAAAACTGGTAGTTCTAGAGATTGTTGAACTAGAAACTAGAGCAGACCTGACAAAGGGATGATGGATTAGGATTAAGATAAAGAGATTGGAAAATCAGATATAGCAAACCTCTTCCACTTACTGAGGTTTATTTGTGTTAGTGGTGGGTGTGTGCCGAACAAAAAATGAACACAACTTCGTCTAGTGTGTGACTTCTAACTAAAGGTCGAGTGGAGGCCAAGCTGTCAAAGGCCAGTATGGGGCAATCAGAATCATTGAAGACCTTAGCTGAGCTTTTTTTTTGATTGGGAAGGGAAGGAGAGAAGAAAGCATAAGCATAAAGCAACCCTGTTGGCCAGTTGCTGTGTGAGGAGATCCATGGGTACTTCCTGGATGTGAACAATCAAGGAGAAACTTTGCACTTGGTGTTTTGTGAGCATCAAATAGGTCGCGAAACAAACACACCCCCCTACTATGGACTGCAATGCTGTTGGTGTAGAGAGAGAGGTTGTCCTCTTAGAGAGTCCGCCAGAGAATTGATTTTGTAATATGTTTTGTGCGCTTTCCCACTTTTCCGGGTGGGTTGCTACCAAGAATTGGTTGGTAGTTACAGCCCATTCCCATCTCACGATCTGGTCCCTCTGATTTTGGATGGATACCTCCTCACCGACATATTGTCAAACCACCCACCCACATGGATGGCGAATGGCGATGTGTGATGGGAAGAGGGATAGGCTTGGTGGTAGGGATAGAAGTACAGCCTAGTACAAAGAAGCGATCCCCAGAAGAGGGCTGAAGAAACTTCCAGGAGCCAGGGAATCCAGCCTGCAATGAGGATCACATAACATCTGGGTTTTTTTTTACAACTGGACAAAAATGTGGGAGTAAGAATTGGGTGTGCGCCCAAATTCAAATATAAGAAGGATTTATCCCTGGAAGACATGTTTGAAAGATGTTATTTGTCTAAGGATTCCTCAAAAAGTAGGAGGTTGGGTAATTTTAAATGTGGGAGATGTTCTATTTGCCAACATATATTACCCACAGGAAGTAATGTTATGGTCAATAATTACCATATACCTATTTCGGGACATTTTGACTGTTATGTTCAAAATGTGGTATACCTGGCAAAGTGCCAGGTGTGCCCAGTTTTTTTATGTGGGAAAAACAAAAAGGTATTTCAGAGAGAGAATTAGGGAACACATACTAGATATCAGGCACCTTAAGCCTACTAATGCTGTAGCAAGGTACACTGCTGGTAATACTGATCATTGTTTTAAGTTTTGTGTGTTGCAACAAATCAAAGGTGATCAACAGGGTAGGATCTTGGATGCACATTTAGATATATGTGAACTAAAATGGCAAATCAGACTGGACACACAAAATTATCCTGGCATTAATGATTATATTACTATTATGCCTTTACTTAAGCTCAAACATATTTTGGGAAAACGGTAAAGGCATTAATGATATATATAAATACAATTTTAACATTTTTATTTTTTATACATTATTTAGATTATACTCGGCTATTATATATTGGGTATAATATTGATGTGTTTAGTTTAATGTACGAGTTTCTTTGTGTGTTTTATTTTCAGTGTACTTTATTTTATGTAACTGTATTATTGATTAAATGGTTATTAATTAATATGTAAGGGGTGTGCATATATATATATATATATATATATATATATATATATATATATATATATATAGGGTGGTTGCTTGTATACATTGGTATTCTGAAGAAGTCCAGTCGATGGGATGAAACCTAGGTCAATTCGTTTGTACACTGTTTTACAGTTTGTGGTTTTAATAAATTCTATATTGGTGCTTGAACTTCGTTCTTCTCATCATTTACTGTTTTTTCATGGTTGGTTCCTGGTTTATGCTTAGTAGCAATGTTTGTATCTGGTCATCATGTCTCCAGGAGACAATCTGATAAAGAGAAGTGGCTAGGAGGCAATGTTCACTGAAAGCTATTAAGTGTTTACTCAGCCGTAAGAACTATAAAGATAAGACAAAACCACACAGCATTTAGTTGAGCACAGCGTGCACCATGTGTCTTAGTATGAATAACCTTTCTTTTAGGTTAATTCAAATCTAGTGTGGCTGTCAGTTTGGAGCATTTGCTCTTATTACGAGGGTAAAACATTAATATTTGATGTACACAATTTTGTGTGTTATTACTAAGTTAATAGGTTTTGGGGTGGTATTGGGGTGTATGTGTGTTTTTTTTTCTTTTGAGGGCTTGCAATAAAACAAAGTTTTGTAAGATGTGACACAAGCTCAAATAGATATGACATGAAACAACTGTATAAAAAAAATCAACCTGCTAAACAGTGTATACATGCAACACAAAATATGGAAGCAGATGTTTAGCAACAAAGCTGTTGTACATAAAAGATGGGAATTATAGCTTTTTAATACAATGATGCTTTTTGTAATGTCTAAGTGCCAATAGTCTCACAGACGAATATAAACAGAGAGTACTGAACTACATTAAAAATGTAGAGTGCAAATATCTATGCCACAGGAGATATACTTGGAAAGAATTGAACATGTGAATTTTGTTTTTCAGGACAGTTACTCAGTCGAACACCTGGGACAAAGGAAAGGATGAATACTTACATTAGAGGAGCTCCAATACTGATACAAGATAAACAATATAATAATGGTATATTTGTAGTACTAAGGGGCTACTAGCAAGGGAGGAGGATTACATTGGTGGTGGTTGTTGTGTCTTTCGGCTTTTCCCGGTTAGGGGTTGCCAAAGCGGAACTCTGGTCCACTAATGATTGGCAGTAGATTTTTACATGGCGAGTTGCCGGCCCTGACGCACAACCTTCAACGAAGGTACGCCCATTCACGCATGTCTCCACACAGAAGATGCTCTAGCTGAGAATCGAACAGGACAACATCTTACTGTGAGGCGACAACGCTACCGCAGCACCACCACCACAGTAGGAGGATTACACTGGCATGTATTTATATTCCACCTAAAACTGCATAACTGAGCTTAAGAAAATTCTGGGAAAAATAATTAAGCTTTCAGCAAGGAATATTACTTACAGTATTAGTAGTAGTTCTGTATTAGTAGCTGTATTTAGAGCACAACCAAAAGCTGTTTGCTGAATTTCCTGTTTGCACTTAATTTTAAATCGTTTTTTTCTTAAAACTTGCATATTTTCTGTCCTTGACCTAGCACTCTTGTGTGGGGTCATTTACTGCACTGTTATAACTTGATATTACTTGTGAACCTCTACTATCTCTGTAAAAAACAAAAACAAAAAAAAATCTTGCTTTTTTCCCACTTTTCTGAGAGTTAAAAAAGTTCAGTTACAGGCTTGCTGTTCCTGAACTGTTTGAAAGTTTCTGTGAGGCCATTTTTGCTTGGGCTGGAGGAGGGTCTCTCTGTTGATCAGTGGCAGTGACTAACATTGAGCAGCTTCCCTGCCCCCCCCCCCGTAGAGGTGGTTACTGACTTGAAACTGTAGTTTTATTTTCCCTTTTGGGTCTATTCCTACTTCTTTCCAGCCCCTGCTATCAAGCACACTTTAACGTGCTTTAGCCGAGTTGCCACTAGAGCAGCATCGGGCAGCCGTTAAACAAGGTTAAACTCTTTCTGGCTCCAGAAAGTCTGTTCTTCAATTTTTCCCTTAGAACTGCTCTGTTAGGAACCTAAACAGTTTACACCTACACTAAAAAGTGCAGCACTTGTTCCAAATAGCTTTTTCTTCTCAAAAAGCTCAGCACTTGTCTTATAAGCATTCTCTTTGCAGGTCAAGCACTCCTATATTATACAAATCTCTCACTAGCAAAACCCCCCAGAAGTGCCCACTTCCCTGCTAAGCCCACTACTTTTCTGTCTCATACCAACTCATAATTTTTTCTAGCATGTCGAAGGGTCAGATGCTGGCGTCCTCTCCTGCCCAGTTGGTGAATCTGGGAATTCTGAGACAATGTTACAATTGCCTCATGTACACGGACAACCCTCTCCTCCTCCCACGTAACACTAACACTTGTGAGAGATGCAGCTATTTAGCCAGACTGGAGGCTGAGCTCTCTCAACTCAGGACTGGCAAGACCAGGCAAGAGGAGAAGGCAACTACACACACCACAATACCAGTCTCACATAACTCAACCACACCACTGAATCAAACACATAAACACACTAAGACATACTCGGAGGCTCTGAGTAAAAATTTACCTAAACAGCAGAGGCCTCCAAAGCAGACACCCAAGCAACTGCAAACTCAATACACCACACAAACAACACATAAACAACAAAATCAGTGTGCAAAGCAGTCACTGCCCTTAAGGCCAAATACAACACCAAACATACTTGTCATAGGCGACTCCATAGTCAGACACACTGACGTCCCGCTCACCAGACTGAGTAAGGAGAAGGTCACAGTAAGCTGCCTGTCGGGCGCTAGAATCCGCCACATAACACAAGCACTCAGGTCTCTCAACAGCAGGTACAAGTACGACTCAGTCATTGTCCACGCTGGTGTCAACGACCTGAGACGTACCTCCTTGGACTACATGAAGAGACATTGAGGAGCTCTCTGATTATGTAGCCCAGGCAGGTATGACCCTGACCTTGAGCAGTATCCTACCTTCACCTAGAATGATGCCACAATACAGTGATAAGATGATCAGCTTTAATAACTGGCTTAAATTCTGGTGTCATTCAAAGGGGATCCAATGTCTGTCTGCCTGGGATGACATGCTGGACAAGCCACGCTGCTTTGCAAGGGACGGCTTGCACCTGTCACCCCTAGGCTTCCGGATATTGGCAAAGGCTCTTGCCACCCCCATAGTGCCTTTTTTAGGCAAGGCTCAAATTCTAAACCTACCACCCTAGAACACAAAAAGTAAAAAACTAAAGGTAATGCTGCTCAATGCCAGAAGTCTCAATCTCAAGATGCACGCACTCGAGGCCCTTCTCAGTATGGAGAACATCGATGTCTGTGCTGTGACAGAAACCTGGTTCAAGGCTCCTGAGAGCACCCCAGCACTAGCAGGTTTCACCTCATATCATGCTCCGCCCCAAAATCCGGACAACACCAAGAAAGGAGGGGGAGTGTCCATATTCATAAAGGACACCCACACCTCAAGGTTGGTGGCAACGCACGATGCATCGGAGACCATCCAGGTGCAATTAACCATAGGCAAGACTGCTCTGCAATTTGTAGCATGTTACAGGCCACCCTCTCAAACTCAGGAACCTCACATGGCCTTCCTGAAAACAATGGAGGGGATAAATGTATCTCCAAACACCATCACACTAGGTGACTTCAACTACCCTAATATAGACTGGGAACACTACTCAAGCCCAAACACTCTAGCCCAAAGGTTCCTGGAGTTCATAAACTCAAATGCCATGGAACAACTAGTCACCATCCCCACAAGAGGAGAAAACATACTTGATCTCATCATCACGAACATGGGATCACAATGTTCAACACCGGAAGTATACCCCTCACTGGTGAGATCAGATCATAAACTAATCTCGCTGGAGGTCCTCATCCCGCCCCACCTGAAATAAAAAAGACCACAGTGAAAAACTTCTCAAAAGCCGACTTCACACTTCTAAAAACTAGTGTGGTCTCCTTTAAGGCCCCTGAGCCAGTGGTAAACATTACTCAAACCGCTGAATCACTTACAAATGCCTTCTACCAGCACCTACAGGACTGCATGGATCAGGCAATCCCAAACAAAACTAAGACTCTTTGTACCAAAGGCAAGCGTCCAGTCTGGTGGACCCCAGCCATAAACAAGCTCTACAACAAAAGGAGGAAGCTACTACAAGCAAAATCCTTGAAAGGTAAGACACCTTTGATCATTATAAGTAAAAAACTAAGAGCTCTCATAAAATCATCCAAGGCAAATTTTGAGAGAAAAATCGCCAAGGACTCAAAAGACAATCATAAGGCCTTCTTTAGCTATGTTAGAAACCTAGGAGGAAACTCCCAGATATGCTCAGAATTAGTTCAAAATGATGTGAAGATTACTGAACCTACACACATTGCCAAAATACTGGCTGACAGGTTCAGTGCAAACTCCCCCCCCTCCCCCCCAAAAGGAGAGATATCTATACCAGAGGATTGTAGCCCCCGAAACATCTCCAACGCCCAGGTGAGAACTGCTCTCTCCAAAGCAAAAAACACAGCATCCATGGGACCGGATGGTGTCCCCGGCTGTGTGCTCCACGAACTCAATGAGGAATTAAACCCGCAGTTAGGACAGCTGTTTAATCTTAGCCTCACCTCAGGATACGTACCCAAGGAGTGGCGCACGGTGACTGTGGTCCCACTTCACAAGGGTGGTGCCTCCACCGACCCTGGAAATTACCGTCCCATTAGCTTGACAAGCCTTATCTGCAAAGCCATGGAGAGGATCATAATGGAACTCATAAATAAAGACAAACTTGCAGACTTTGGATCCAACCCAGTTTGGCTTTGTCAAAGGCAGATCATGCCTTTTAAACTTGGTTGACTTTTTCGAGACAGTCACCAAGGCCATTGATGAGGGAAAGGCAGTCCATACAGCCTACCTTGACCTGGCAAAGGCCTTGACACAATACCCCACTCAGGTATCATCGAAAAACTCATCAGCTTGAATGTAAACCCATACATCACAAGATGGGTTGCAAACTGGCTAAGTGACAGAACCCACAGGGTCAGAGTTGCTGGAGCCATGTCAGACTCAAAGCCTGTCACAAGTGGTATCCCACAGGGCTCAGTCCTGGGTCCACTCTTGTTCGGCATCTACTTTTCTGAAGTACAAGCAAACACAGGAGGGTTATGGCTGACAAAGTTTGCAGATGACTGCAAACTGGGTGCCATAGTCGAAAACACATCTGACACAGATATCCTTCAGAAGGGCCTCACAGAAACGGATAACTGGTGCCAGAGCCATGGCCTAAAGTTAAATGCCAAGAAATGCATAGTCATACCCTTCGGGAAAAACAAGGTTACCCCTAGCTACCATATAGGTGGCAATCCACTGAGCACAGAAGAAGTCATCAGGGATCTGGGGACCCAGGTTGACAGTAGCCTTCGCTTGACACTCATGTTGCTAAAGTGGTTAGGAAAACCTTCTACATTGCCCACCTATCATGAAGGGATTCACATCTAGATCAAGGGAGGTCATCGTCCCCTGTACTCATCACTCATTAGACCTATGATTGAGTACAATGCCCCATTCGAATGCATCTGACCTGACACCTGCAGCAGCTGGAAAGGCCCCAAAAGTTCCTCACCAAAAGGATAAAGGGTCTCAAAATATGTCTTATGCTGCCCGACTGAAAGAACTCCAGCTCTATTCAGTCTCATACCGCTTGCTCAGAGGTGACCTGTGCCTGACATATAAGGCCATGTCAAACCCTGATTTGATGAATATGCTTCACCTCAAAAAATCTAGATCCCTCAGAACCACAAGGGCGGGAGACTTAAACCTTGACACGGTTATTAATAGAACGTGCTGGAGGGACAGATTCATCACCCAGAGACTCCCTATGCTGTGGAACAAAATCCCGGTACATGTGAGGCAGAGCACCTCGCTGGCTTTGTTCAAGAGGAATCTTGACCAATGGATGGGGGATCGCAGATATACCCCAGGGATTACTTCAGTGTCACTGCTTGACAGAGGCACAGCAAAATAATAGGCACAGTTTTATTCAAACTAAAGGGGTGACGAAAGCCAAATAACTATGGGCTAGGCTTATAAATGCCCTTGGGCAGATAGCCTAGTATGAACCTATGAACCTATAGGTAGGGACTGGGATTTGATTTACAACAGTGAAGATGCGTCTGGGGGCCTAGAAGGGAAAATACAACAAAGGAGTGTAGATTTTTGAAGTTGTTTATGAAAATATGTGGCATGGAAGATGTGAATTCAGTGCTAGGTTTTTGGTGGGAATGTACATATTATTCCCCAAGATACAAAAACTGGGCTGGACTACACAGAGCTTGCATTTCACAGGAACATGTGCATTTAATTGAAAGTCTTGATATGGACCCAACAACTATTTCAGATCATGCCCCAATAATCACTAAAATAATAAACACAGAGTAATGAAATAAAAATGAGACACTGGTGCTTTCCCACCTAGCTGTTGAAGAAAAGAATTTAAGGAATGAGAAGTGGAAACTATTCAGGAGCTATTAGAGAAGATAGGATTTTTTTCCGAAAATATAGCTATGGAGTGGGATAAAATTAAAGCAGAGTTTAAAAACAGGATGGAAATAAAATAAAGGGAGACCTGGTTAAGAAGTAACAAGAATTATTTAGAGGGACTGACAAATGTGAAAGTATTGATATGTAGGAGAAATCTCACAAAACCAGAGGAGGGGCAACTGCAGAATGCTAAACAGAAAACAAGGGATTACCTCGACAATAAGACCTAAAGAAACTCGAAGCCTGCTACAATAAAATTGCAAAATTTGCATCAGGGGACTCCCACCGCAGTCACCACTGTCTCTCCCTTAGAAACCTAGACTGGCTTGAGCTCCCTCAACTCCTACACCTAACACAACTTACCTTTGCTCATAAACTTGTAAACCACCCTCTTAAAATTCCCTCACTTCATACACTTCTCCAACCCTACCAGTCCTCCAGACCCCTTTGCTCCTGCAACAAAAATCTACTCCAAGTCACCAAACCCAACAACTTTGCAGGGGAAGAGCTATTCTCCTACTCCATATCCATAATCTGGAACTCACTTCCTACTGCTATAACTACCCTCCCTTTCCAGCAGTCTCTTCAAAAATGCTCTTAAAGCACACCTAAAATCTCATTGGCTATGTCCTTGTCCATACCCCGACTAGTCTCCCTCTTCTCCTGTACCACTAATTAGCTGCCAGTTCTACCATTAGCTGCCAACAAGTTATCAGTATTTCATTACTATTTCATATCCTTTAACTAGCAGATGATTGCAGTATGATGTTTGCTCTTTTCTCTATGTGAAAAATTAATACTACTAGGCAAATGTCTTGCACCTTATATTGTTATTATACTCTGACATATGTCATTATCTGTCAGACTGTCTCTCTGCTATAAATATGCTGTTTTTTCCCTCTGAATGCTAGATTATATTCTTGTATTATGTGAAGTTTTGCTTGTCTGAATATATGGAGCCTTCCTTGTGATATTATACTCTGACATATAGGTCATTTCTCCTGTTGAACTGTGTCTTTACTATAATTATACTGCTTCTTTTTTCATCTGATATGCTAGATTGTACTCTTATATTATGTAAATCTCATATGTCTGAATATATGGAGCTTTTCTCCTCGGGCCTCTGCTGAAAATGGGTATATACCCAGTCGGACTTTCCTGGTCAACAAATGTAAAATAAAATAAAATAAACTAGAGTTCAAAAACTTTTAGCACAATGACTCAGGCAACGGAAAGTAGAAAGGGCTGCCGCCAAGCTTAGGGTGCCAATAACAAGGAAGACAACAAGAGATCCTGTAGGAGTATTACAAATATTTCAGAAATTCTATGAAAGTCTGTACAAAGCAGATAAATATAGAAATCAAGAGAAGGTACAAATAGAAATGTTTATGGAAAAATTATGCCAAGGTTAGAGGTAGCTGAGGCTCAATTACTAGCAGTTTGGATAGAAATGGTGATGTATAACCAATCTACAAGAAAGTCCCTAGGACTAGATGGTATTCCTGTAGAAGTTTGAAAGCTAGGAGGGAAAAAACTGAAAGAGCTGGAAGGTTTTAACAGTATTTTAAGAGAAGGAGAAGTACCAACATCCTGGAAGAAAGCTGTGGTAGCTATAATATCTAAACAGGGTAAAGGTACATCAGATCCAGCTTCATACAGCCCCATTTCAACATTAAACCATGATTATAAAGTGTTTATGTCTATACTTGTTAAAAGAAAGGAAAAACTGATACCAAAACTGATAGATATATATGGATGAATGTGGTTTTGTGGAGAGGAGGCAAACATTGAACATTAATAGAACACTGATGATCCACAGGGAAGCAGAATGTAAGAAAATACCACTGTTGTTGGTGGGTCTTGATACAGAGAAAGCATTCAACAGAGTAAGCCGGGACTTTATTAGCAGGGCAATGGAAGCATTTGCATTCCCCGATAAAACGGTAAGGTTGATTAGGAGGATATATGAGGGAGTGGAGGTGAAAATTAAAGTGGGTGGGTTCTTTTCTGATAATTTCTGCTTGAGCAAAGGAACCAGACAGGGGTGTCCCTCCTTTCCTCTTTTATATTTGATTAGATTTAGAACCAATGACAAAGAAAATAAGGGACTCGGAAATTCAAGGATATGATTGGTATGGCAGTCAAGAAAAGCTGTCTCTATATGCAGATATTATTTTACACCCAATAAAACCAGAAAATGACATTACAGTGCTGTGGAACATACTGAGACTGTTTCAAATATTTTCAGGATACAAAATTAATGAAGCTAAAATAAAGGCAATAGTGGTAAATTATGTACCTACACACAAATTGGTTCCGGTAGCGTTGTCGCCTCACACCAAGATGTTGTCGCGTTCGATTCTCAGCTACAGCGACTTCTGTGTGGAGGCATGCATGAATGGATGTGCCTTCGTTGAAGGTTGTGCGTCAGGGCTGGTAACTCGGCACGTAAAAATCCACTACCAAACATTAGAGGACCAGAGTTCCGCTGTGGCGACCCCTAACCGGGATAAGCCGAAAGACACAACAACACCACAAATTGGTTCAGCAATATCCATATTTATGGGGACATCATAAACTGAAGTACTTAGGAGTATGGATTAAAAATTATTCTGGTGTGGCAGCAAAGAATATGTGGGAAGAGACTAAAAAGATAATACAAAAACTGAGAAATTGGAAGCTCTGTTATATGAATATGGAGATGGATAGTAAGATACAAGCTGTTAAAATGTTTTCAATCCCTTTAATCTTATACAAAGGTCAGGCATATTTTTATCCACCAGAGGTGAAGTTGTGGATAACAATTAATAAAGAGCTGAAGGATTTTATCTGGGAGGGGAACACGGCAAGAGTAGAGTGGCATAAGTTGATTCTTCCAATAGAACAAGGCAAATTGAGATTAACTGATTTGAAAGGTTATTTCAGAGTGATACAGTTAAGGCTCCTATAAATAGCACATGCAGAAACCTATAATTCAAAGTGGAAAGTGACGATGGTGAAACAGGAAAAAAAAAAGATGAAGAAACAAGGAGAGACTGGAATTTTGGATTCAGACCTTTAAGGAGAACAAAAATAATCATGCAGAATATCAAATTCATAAAGTAGCAGAAAGTATTCTAAAAACTAAGCCAACACAAAAATGGAGAAAGATTCTGCTAATAGGGATGACAGCAATTAGGGATACAAACAATATGCAAGAGGGAGCTGGAATTTATTGCAGAAAACTGGCAGTGGAACCAAGGTACTGTGAACAAATAACTAGAGAGGGAATGATAATAAAATAGGAAGGTGCCAAGAATGTATTTGGACTATCAGAGTATAGGCAAACAGAATGAAATAGGAGGGTCCTAAAGTTTTTATTACACTCTAGTACAGAAGCAGCCATTATAAAAGGAATAATTAGTAGAAAATATAAAATATTGCATGATAACTATAAAATCAATAAGAAGAGGTTTAGAAAGGATTGTGAAGACAGACTTGATAAGCAATTCACAAAGAAACAATGGGGGATATACGTTTGTCTCCCAAATATGCAACAAAATCCAAAATTGTAGAATTTGTTCTTGGAAATGTTTATACATATATTTTTATACCCGAAGTAGACTCCAGAGAATTTTTCCTCGGGTAGAAAGAAAATGTTGGAGGTGTGATGGTAGAAGGATTTAACCGGGAACATATTTTCTGGAAGTGTAATGTGTTGGCATATTTTAAAGATTCCCTGCAGACAACTCTATCAGAGATATTGGGTGAGCAAATTGCTGTAACTAGCGAAATGATTTTCTTGAGCTATGATACAGAATTGGAATTGCCTAGGCATAGTAAGGGCTTGCAAAGTCTAATTATGGTGGCTGCCAAAAAAACAATTACTAGAAAATGGAAATCAAAGTCTAAACCAACTGTACTATAAGTAGTGAATATAGTAACAGAGATAAAACAACTAGAATTGGGACATGGGAACTGTGGAAACAATACATACTGGGGAGGAATGAGGTTTAAAAGAAGGCAGGATTTGAATGAGCTATATAACGTTTGACTAACAATGATTGGGTAGATTTTAAGTGATGTATAATGTTTGCAACTAAAATTACGTCAATATGGTTTGTGATGTAAAATGCTTGCAACTAAGATTATGTCAATATGGTTTGTTTTCATTTATATAAACATACAATTTTCCTATGTCATCAGTGATAATTTACTAAAGATGTTTTTTGTTTAAAAAAAAGCTGCAAACTTATCAACCTCCAATAGTGTTGAAACAATGGCACAGGTGGATAACACCACGTTTCGAATTCTGATCAAGTGCCCCAGCAGAGACAACTGAGACTGACTAGACAAAAGAAGCTTCTCATCGAGTTTCTGAGCTTTTTCTGCTGTTGAGAGACATTTGATGGGGAAGACAGAGAAGATAAGTGACTTATTGAGGTTTTAGGTACAAAGGACTGGCAAAAAGAACACTTTTTTATAATTATGACTGGGACCTAGGCTGAGGAAGCATTTAGTATGACTATTCTGTGTAGAATCTGCTTCCCACAGTCACTTTTACCTCTCTAAGTTGACATGAAAAGTTCAGTCAAGAAATATAAAAGAAGAGGAAGATGTCCTGAATAGGGAGACTTGCCTATCCAACAGAATGGAAGCAGGAAAACACTGTATAACTGACAGACTGAAGTAAAAGCAAAGGTTCTCTACTCGGTCTGGCAGCAAGAAAGTTCTGAGGAGTTTTGCAAAATTTAAGTCCCTTATGTACTGCTTCACATGCTTATTCTTTGGGCATAAGTCATATCATATGTACAGAGTGAGCGGAAGAGAACAAAAGCTTAGGTATGCTGGCTGGATGCATGATATCATTTGCAGGACACTCCCACTGGTGGTGAATACTGCAATATGGATTATTGGAATACATTTAAAACTTATGAGTTGGAAACAAAATAAGAACACAACTGCCATGGAAAAGTTCAAAGCTTGAAGCAGAAGTTGCCAAATCAAACAGCTGAACCAAGGTCAAGTGTTGTTAGTGGGGAGGATGGTAAACTGCACAGAAGGAATCCAAGACATATGTATGAAGCAAGCACATTGAAGTTCAGGAAGATAGCTATACGGAGACTCCCACAGCTGCCTTTCAAGTGCACAAACTGTTCTAAAATCAAGATAAGATGTCCAATGTAAGCAATCCTGTAAACTAGCAATCCTGTAAACTACTACAGAAGACTTGAAGAAACCAAACAGATACATGGAGTGTTCTTTCAAGCCTTAATCATAATACAAATGACTGCTGAAATGTTAAGATTTATTTAAAAATGCCTCTCTTCAAAATGTATAAGACTTTGATTTTAATGTAAAAAGTCCATGGCACACTTGGAATAAAAGTTAATTTATATAATTAGTGTAATGTAACACATGCTACTACTAAGCATCGTAAACACAAAATACATAAATGAGTGTGCACACACATATACGTGTATAATATACATTTTATATATATATATATATATATATATATATATATATGTATGTATATATATATATATATATATATATATATGTATATATATATATATATATATATATATATATATATATATATATATGTACAAATACCGTGCGAACAGGAACAGAAGAGAAAAGACTCGTATACTACTAAAACTTCCACTAAGAAACCAAATGAAAAAACTGCACTCGGAGACTGAACAGATTCTAAGCGCTTTCGTTCGTTTATTGATATGTCGAACTTCTTCAGAGAATGAATAATCAATAACATAAGGGTATAAATATATAGCACACTGACAGAGCCTCTGAGATGATTCATGCAAATAGGATGCAACAAGGGACCAATCCCTGTATGTTTTAACTTGAAAATGGTCCAATGGTAGACAGAGTAAATTCATACTGTTAAGAGCTTCTGAGATGATTCATGCAAATAGGATGCAACAATGGACCAATCCCTGTATGTTTTAGCTTGAAAATGGTCCAATGGCTAGATAGAGTAAATTCATACTATTACTTGACTGTTCAACTGACCTACCAGTGTTTCCATTTATTCACAGTGAGCAAGAATGTTGGAGTAAGATGTAGTAACAATTACAAAGGTAAGCTTGTTAGTAAAAACAATTAAATATATAGCTTCTAGTGTTTAGGTATATGGCTATTTACCTGTATAAGACAGGAGAGTGAAAATTCACTACAAACTAAGAACTATTGCTCTCCTGAAACTTGCACACAAGCCTCACCTAAGCCATTTAAGTGCGCATTTGAGGTTAACATTCTCATTGAGCCCAGGTTTGGACTCGGCGTTCAATAAAATCTGCCATCGCAATTCCTTAAGCTCTAAAAGAGTCTCACAGTCACCAAAGAACTGATCTAGTTGTTCGAGTACCAGAAAATTGAACTTAAAGTTGGGGCAAGTTAGGCTGTGTCTTCCAAGGGCGTTGCTGTCGTCATTGTTCCGAATGGCCGCAAGGTGCTCTTTCGTTCTATCAGACAGCCTTCTAATAGTTTTGCCAATGTAGAAGCCATCGCAGGAGTCGCAGATGGCTGAGTATACAACAAACTCAGTGTGGCAATCAAAGCGTTTCTTATGTGAAACCCGAAAGTTGTTGTGCCTAAAGCGATAGCTATTGCCTGTAAGAATGTGCGGGCACACTACACATTTCCCACATTTGAACATTCCAGCCTGGTGAGTATCATGTGTGGGATTGCTGTCACTGCGTTCAAAGGCACTTCTCAGGGTCCGGGTTCTTTTGTGGGAGAAAGTGGGTCCTTCTCCTAAGACTGTACGCAGGGTGCTGTCGGATCTAAAGATATTCCAGTTAGCTGTAAGTATGTCCTTGATAGCTTTCATATCCCTGCTAATGGGTACAGGGTAGCTGCTGACCATGTCGGTCTCGTTGTTATTCGTCAAAGATCGTTGTTTGGAAGTGAAGCCACATCTGAGAATGGGACCAAACTTAGTATTCCTGAGTTCTGTTACGTCATTTTTAATTTTGGTAACTAAGTTTGGGGGATAATTTCTGTTAATCAGCTAGGAAACAGCATTCCTTGTGAAATTCAGCATCTTCGGAAACCAGCCTGGACAGTCGGATGAACTGTCCCTTAACCACGTTTTTCTTCATAAAAAATGGGTGCTGGCTGTTGTATTCTAAAAAATTATTCCTGTAGGTCTCTTTCCTATATATGGTGGAACGAAGTCGCCCACTGCTCGTGTCTATGGTAATCTTAGTATCTAAGAAGTTAATGCTGTTGCCACAACCAGACACTGTAAATTCCAGGTAGGGGATGCTCTTGTTGATTTCAGCGATGAAGGCCGTTACTTCAGCAGCTGTGCCCTTCCATACAAAGACGATGTCATCTATGAAACGTCGGTACAGAAGCACGTTATTATAACCTTCAAGATTGATAAAGGTTTCCAGCTCCCACGTGCACAGGACTAGATTAGCAAATGCGGGGCCATTTTGGATCCCATGGCGACCCCCTTAATTTGCTTAAAGGTTTTGTTACCAAAGAAAAAAAGTTGTTTTTAAGAACTGCTGTGGATAAACCCATTAGGGTCTCAGTCTTGGTAGTACTGAGCTTGCCATATTTAAGCAGGAAAAGCTCGACAGCCTTGATCCCTTCAAGATGAGGGATGTTTGTATATAGTGAGACTATGTCAAGCGTTACCAGCGTGCAGTTGGTATAGTTACTTCCATTATGGTGCAGCTCATTGAGAAAGTCCCAGGAATCCTGGGTGTAAAATTGGGAGCTCTGTACGAAAGGATTGAATATTTTATCCAGGAATTGGGCAATATATTCAGTTTTGGTTTTTCTTCCGGATATGATCAACCTAAACGGTGGGTCTACCGGGTCCTTGTGTACCTTCGGGATGCCGAAGGCTCTACCCAGGTTTGGGCTGCGCACTTGAAGAAAGGTAAGCTCATCTGGGGAGATGAGATCTTTGGATTCCAGCGTTAGTAGCAGCCTGTCTATGGATTCCAGGCTCTTGTTTATTTCATCAATGGTGACCGGTTTGTAGAATTCCGGTCTTGTAGGATCTGTTCTATTTTACCGGCATAAGTAGCTTGATGCATCAGTACCAAACCGGTACCCTTGTCCGCTTTCATGACTCTTAGATCTGAGTCACGACTCAGCTCGTGCAGGGCCTGCTGTTCTTTGTCTGTAAGGTTAAACCATTTGTCGTTGCTTGGTCGACTTAGAACGTTTCTAAGTTCAAATTCACACACCTTCTGAAATGTGTGTATACTGCTGTTGAGCGCTGGGGTAAACGTGCTTTTTCTCTTTAGTGGCATGGGATCTTTCGCATTGCTGGTGTTGGTGGCTTGGCTATTCCTCGTGCTGTAGGAGGCGGTAGATTGGCTGCTTCTTGCTTTTGTCTCATCGGCGTACAAGAGTTTGAGGTTTAGTTTCCTGGTGTATAGCCTTAGATCCAGGATTGTGTCAGTAATGCTGGCCCTTTGTGCAGGGATGAAAGTAAAACCCTTTGACAGGAGTCGGAGTTGTTCAACTGTGAGAATAGTGCCCGTAAGATTGAATACTTGAGCGTTGGTGCTTACTGGTGGCTTATTCAATATGGCCTCATGGCCATGCTCCTTGTGGTCATGCGATCCCCGGCCCAGTAGGGCCTGTTGTTGCCTCTGCCTCTCCTGCGTCCCCTCCGTCCTCTCCCTGCATTCCCCTCGTTGCCCTGCCATAAAAAATGCTCATCTCCTTGACAAGGAATTCCGTTGACCAGGGGTTGATTTAGCGGCGCAGCCGGGTTGTAGAAAGCTCCTGCTGCTAAATTGGGGGATCCAGGTGGGGGGTCGTTCACTGTAGAGGGAGGCGGTTGCTGGTGGGGTGGCGCGGCTCGTGGTCCCACCGGCCCTGAATTCGAACGCTGCTCAAACCCTTGTGGTGCCCGTACAAAGTTGTTTCTAGGCGCTCTTTCGCCATTCAATAGGTAAGCTCTGTTCATTCTGTACTGGGCAAGATCCCTGTCCAGTTTCTTCTGTTTGCGGAAGACTAGGGTGGCTACATGCCTAGTAATTTTAGGTGCTATTCTGTCGAATAGATGCCTATAATTATCAAAGTCCTGGTGTTGTAGCACTGTTGCTTGCAACACTTCGAGTTCATTCCTCAAATTGTCCAACCTGGTCTGGTTGTGGGTTATGAGGATGTTTAAGGTGGCAAGTCCCGTGTCGTTAAACAACTTGACGAGGTTTGAGAAAATTTCTGAGTCCCTTGTAATGCCATTAGGGAACCTGTAGCACCTCAGCCCTAGAGGGACTATTTGGTGGTGCACGCAGGTCTTCAGAAAATGTATGTCGTATTCAATGTTTTTAAACAAAGTCAGTTTCCTCTCTAGTTCGAAGATCAGGTCTCTACATTGATTGTTGACTCGGGTGGGTTCTGGTTCCACAAGGTCTGTGGCAGGATTCCTGGCTCCGTGAAGAAACGGGTTGCTATTGTCCAGGGGTCGGAGGAATTGTCGAATATCGTCATTCTGTCTTCCTGCAGGTATGGCTAACTGAGGGCCTCCGGTAATGGGAGGGCTTAGGGGTTGCCTGGGTATAGCACCTTGGCCATCGCTGTTCAAATGTAGGCTCCTGGGATCTCTGGAGCTACCGGGAAAGGCTGAGGCTGTGTTGGAAAGCCTGCTCGGGATTTGCAGTCCTTGGGTCATGGTTCCCATGTCGTGTTGCTCGTTGTTGACGGCTAGTCTATTGGTGGAGTCCCCTGTCTCAGAGGGTCCAAGCGGTTGGCTGGAGCCTGAAAAGAGACTCGGTGTGAACCTACCTTGGACTCTTTCAAGTTCATTGCATCTGAGTTGCAAGAGGCGCGCCTTGTCGATGGTGGCTCGATATTCCATGACAAGGGCGTCGTAAGTCTGTTGGTCAGTGTGCTCATCAGTATCAAACAAGGATTGGCTTCCGGAGCCAGGTTCGTCTCTTGCTGCATTATCCATTTGGTCTAACGGAGGACTACCAATGTACAAATACCGTGCGAACAGGAACAGAAGAGAAAAGACTCGTATACTACTAAAACTTCCACTAAGAAACCAAATGAAAAAAACTGCACTCGGAGACTGAACAGATTCTAAGCGCTTTCGTTCGTTTATTGATATGTCGAACTTCTTCAGAGAATGAATAATCAATAACATAAGGGTATAAATATATAGCACACTGACAGAGCCTCTGAGATGATTCATGCAAATAGGATGCAACAAGGGACCAATCCCTGTATGTTTTAACTTGAAAATGGTCCAATGGTAGACAGAGTAAATTCATACTGTTAAGAGCTTCTGAGATGATTCATGCAAATAGGATGCAACAATGGACCAATCCCTGTATGTTTTAGCTTGAAAATGGTCCAATGGCTAGATAGAGTAAATTCATACTATTACTTGACTGTTCAACTGACCTACCAGTGTTTCCATTTATTCACAGTGAGCAAGAATGTTGGAGTAAGATGTAGTAACAATTACAAAGGTAAGCTTGTTAGTAAAACAATTAAATATATAGCTTCTAGTGTTCAGGTATATGGCTATTTACCTGTATAAGACAGGAGAGTGAAAATTCACTACAAACTAAGAACTATTGCTCTCCTGAAACTTGCACACAAGCCTCACCTAAGCCATTTAAGTGCGCATTTGAGGTTAACATTCTCATTGAGCCCAGGTTTGGACTCGGCGTTCAATAAAATCTGCCATCGCAATTCCTTAAGCTCTAAAAGAGTCTCACAGTCACCAAAGAACTGATCTAGTTGTTCGAGTACCAGAAAATTGAACTTAAAGTTGGGGCAAGTTAGGCTGTGTCTTCCAAGGGCGTTGCTGTCGTCATTGTTCCGAATGGCCGCAAGGTGCTCTTTCGTTCTATCAGACAGCCTTCTAATAGTTTTGCCAATGTAGAAGCCATCGCAGGAGTCGCAGATGGCTGAGTATACAACAAACTCAGTGTGGCAATCAAAGCGTTTCTTATGTGAAACCCGAAAGTTGTTGTGCCTAAAGCGATAGCTATTGCCTGTAAGAATGTGCGGGCACACTACACATTTCCCACATTTGAACATTCCAGCCTGGTGAGTATCATGTGTGGGATTGCTGTCACTGCGTTCAAAGGCACTTCTCAGGGTCCGGGTTCTTTTGTGGGAGAAAGTGGGTCCTTCTCCTAAGACTGTATGCAGGGTGCTGTCGGATCTAAAGATATTCCAGTTAGCTGTAAGTATGTCCTTGATAGCTTTCATATCCCTGCTAATGGGTACAGGGTAGCTGCTGACCATGTCGGTCTCGTTGTTATTCGTCAAAGATCGTTGTTATTCGTCAAAGATCGTTGTTTCATCTCAGAAGCTCTTAACAGTATGAATTTACTCTGTCTACCATTGGACCATTTTCAAGTTAAAACATACAGGGATTGGTCCCTTGTTGCATCCTATTTGCATGAATCATCTCAGAGGCTCTGTCAGTGTGCTATATATTTATACCCTTATGTTATTGATTATTCATTCTCTGAAGAAGTTCGACATATCAATAAACGAACGAAAGCGCTTAGAATCTGTTCAGTCTCCGAGTGCAGTTTTTTCATTTGGTTTCTTAGTGGAAGTTTTAGTAGTATACGAGTCTTTTCTCTTCTGTTCCTGTTCGCACGGTATTTGTACATCGGTAGTCCTCCGTTGACCAAATGGATAATGCAGCAAGAGACGAACCTGGCTCCGGAAGCCAATCCTTGTTTGATACTGATGAGCACACTGACCAACAGACTTACGCCCTTGTCATGGAATATCGAGCCACCATCGACAAGGCGCGCCTCTTGCAACTCAGATGCAATGAACTTGAAAGAGTCCAAGGTAGGTTCACACCGAGTCTCTTTTCAGGTTCCAGCCAACCGCTTGGACCCTCTGAGACAGGGGACTCCACCAATAGACTAGCTGTCAACAACGAACAACACGACATGGGAACCATGACCCAAGGACTGCAAATCCCGAGCAGGCTTTCCAACACAGCCTCAGCCTTTCCCGGTAGCTCCAGAGATCCCAGGAGCCTACATTTGAACAGCGATGGCCAAGGTGCTATACCCAGGCAACCCCTAAGCCCTCCCATTACCGGAGGCCCTCAGTTAGCCCTACCTGCAGGAAGACAGAATGACGATATTCGACAATTCCTCCGACCCCTGGACAATAGCAACCCGTTTCTTCACGGAGCCAGGAATCCTGCCACAGACCTTGTGGAACCAGAACCCACCCGAGTCAACAATCAATGTAGAGACCTGATCTTCGAACTAGAGAGGAAACTGACTTTGTTTAAAAACATTGAATACGACATACATTTTCTGAAGACCTGCGTGCACCACCAAATAGTCCCTCTAGGGCTGAGGTGCTACAGGTTCCCTAATGGCATTACAAGGGACTCAGAAATTTTCTCAAACCTCGTCAAGTTGTTTAACGACACGGGACTTGCCACCTTAAACATCCTCATAACCCACAACCAGACCAGGTTGGACAATTTGAGGAATGAACTCGAAGTGTTGCAAGCAACAGTGCTACAACACCAGGACTTTGATAATTATAGGCATCTATTCGACAGAATAGCACCTAAAATTACTAGGCATGTAGCCACCCTAGTCTTCCGCAAACAGAAGAAACTGGACAGGGATCTTGCCCAGTACAGAATTAACAGAGCTTACCTATTGAATGGCGAAAGAGCGCCTAGAAACAACTTTGTACCGGCACCACAAGGGTTTGAGCAGCGTTCGAATTCAGGGCCGGTGGGACCACGAGCCGCGCCACCCCACCAGCAACCGCCTCCCTCTACAGTGAACGACCCCCCACCTGGATCCCCCAATTTAGCAGCAGGAGCTTTCTACAACCCGGCTGCGCCGCTAAATCAACCCCTGGTCAACGGAATTCCTTGTCAAGGAGATGAGCATTTTTTATGGCAGGGCAACGAGGGGAATGCAGGGAGAGGACGGAGGGGACGCAGGAGAGGCAGAGGCAACAACAGGCCCTACTGGGCCGGGGATCGCATGACCACAAGGAGCATGACCATGAGGCCATATTGAATAAGCCACCAGTAAGCACCAACGCTCAAGTATTCAATCTTACGGGCACTATTCTCACAGTTGAACAACTCCGACTCCTGTCAAAGGGTTTTACTTTCATCCCTGCACAAAGGGCCAGCATTACTGACACAATCCTGGATCTAAGGCTATACACCAGGAAACTAAACCTCAAACTCTTGTACGCCGATGAGACAAAAGCAAGAAGCAGCCAATCTACCGCCTCCTACAGCACGAGGAATAGCCAAGCCACCAACACCAGCAATGCGAAAGATCCCATGCCACTAAAGAGAAAAAGCACGTTTACCCCAGCGCTCAACAGCAGTATACACACATTTCAGAAGGTGTGTGAATTTGAACTTAGAAACGTTCTAAGTCGACCAAGCAACGACAAATGGTTTAACCTTACAGACAAAGAACAGCAGGCCCTGCACGAGCTGAGTCGTGACTCAGATCTAAGAGTCATGAAAGCGGACAAGGGTACCGGTTTGGTACTGATGCATCAAGCTACTTATGCCGGTAAAATAGAACAGATCCTACAAGACCGGGAATTCTACAAACCGGTCACCATTGATGAAATAAACAAGAGCCTGGAATCCATAGACAGGCTGCTACTAACGCTGGAATCCAAAGATCTCATCTCCCCAGATGAGCTTACCTTTCTTCAAGTGCGCAGCCCAAACCTGGGTAGAGCCTTCGGCATCCCGAAGGTACACAAGGACCCGGTAGACCCACCGTTTAGGTTGATCATATCCGGAAGAAAAACCAAAACTGAATATATTGCCCAATTCCTGGATAAAATATTCAATCCTTTCGTACAGAGCTCCCAATTTTACACCCAGGATTCCTGGGACTTTCTCAATGAGCTGCACCATAATGGAAGTAACTATACCAACTGCACGCTGGTAACGCTTGACATAGTCTCACTATATACAAACATCCCTCATCTTGAAGGGATCAAGGCTGTCGAGCTTTTCCTGCTTAAATATGGCAAGCTCAGTACTACCAAGACTGAGACCCTAATGGGTTTATCCACAGCAGTTCTTAAAAACAACTTTTTCTACTTTGGTAACAAAACCTTTAAGCAAATTAAGGGGGTCGCCATGGGATCCAAAATGGCCCCCGCATTTGCTAATCTAGTCCTGTGCACGTGGGAGCTGGAAACCTTTATCAATCTTGAAGGTTATAATAACGTGCTTCTGTACCGACGTTTCATAGATGACATCGTCTTTGTATGGAAGGGCACAGCTGCTGAAGTAACGGCCTTCATCGCCGAAATCAACAAGAGCATCCCCTACCTGGAATTTACAGTGTCTGGTTGTGGCAACAGCATTAACTTCTTAGATACTAAGATTACCATAGACACGAGCAGTGGGCGACTTCGTTCCACCATATATAGGAAAGAGACCTACAGGAATAATTTTTTAGAATACAACAGCCAGCACCCATTTTTTATGAAGAAAAACGTGGTTAAGGGACAGTTCATCCGACTGTCCAGGCTGGTTTCCGAAGATGCTGAATTTCACAAGGAATGCTGTTTCCTAGCTGACCTTTTTGTTAACAGAAATTATCCCCCAAACTTAGTTACCAAAATTAAAAATGACGTAACAGAACTCAGGAATACTAAGTTTGGTCCCATTCTCAGATGTGGCTTCACTTCCAAACAACGATCTTTGACGAATAACAACGAGACCGACATGGTCAGCAGCTACCCTGTACCCATTAGCAGGGATATGAAAGCTATCAAGGACATACTTACAGCTAACTGGAATATCTTTAGATCCGACAGCACCCTGCGTACAGTCTTAGGAGAAGGTCCCACTTTCTCCCACAAAAGAACCCGGACCCTGAGAAGTGCCTTTGAACACAGTGACAGCAATCCCACACATGATACTCACCAGGCTGGAATGTTCAAATGTGGGAAATGTGTAGTGTGCCCGCACATTCTTACAGGCAATAGCTATCGCTTTAGGCACAACAACTTTCGGGTTTCACATAAGAAACGCTTTGATTGCCACACTGAGTTTGTTGTATACTCAGCCATCTGCGACTCCTGCGATGGCTTCTACATTGGCAAAACTATTAGAAGGCTGTCTGATAGAACGAAAGAGCACCTTGCGGCCATTCGGAACAAAGACGACAGCAACGCCCTTGGAAGACACAGCCTAACTTGCCCCAACTTTAAGTTCAATTTTCTGGTACTCGAACAACTAGATCAGTTCTTTGGTGACTGTGAGACTCTTTTAGAGCTTAAGGAATTGCGATGGCAGATTTTATTGAACGCCGAGTCCAAACCTGGGCTCAATGAGAATGTTAACCTCAAATGCGCACTTAAATGGCTTAGGTGAGGCTTGTGTGCAAGTTTCAGGAGAGCAATAGTTCTTAGTTTGTAGTGAATTTTCACTCTCCTGTCTTATACAGGTAAATAGCCATATACCTAAACACTAGAAGCTATATATTTAATTGTTTTTACTAACAAGCTTACCTTTGTAATTGTTACTACATCTTACTCCAACATTCTTGCTCACAGTGAATAAATGGAAACACTGGTAGGTCAGTTGAACAGTCAAGTAATAGTATGAATTTACTCTATCTAGCCATTGGACCATTTTCAAGCTAAAACATACAGGGATTGGTCCATTGTTGCATCCTATTTGCATGAATCATCTCAGAAGCTCTTAACAGTATGAATTTACTCTGTCTACCATTGGACCATTTTCAAGTTAAAACATACAGGGATTGGTCCCTTGTTGCATCCTATTTGCATGAATCATCTCAGAGGCTCTGTCAGTGTGCTATATATTTATACCCTTATGTTATTGATTATTCATTCTCTGAAGAAGTTCGACATATCAATAAACGAACAAAAGCGCTTAGAATCTGTTCAGTCTCCGAGTGCAGTTTTTTCATTTGGTTTCTTAGTGGAAGTTTTAGTAGTATATATATATATATATATATATATATATGGGTCTAGGACTATTGCACGAAGCTGCAATAGCCGAACCCATCATCACCGAGCACATTTTAATGAAAGCGCTTATACCGCAAAAGCACTTTCGTTAAAATGTGTTTTAAAAAAAAAAAAAAAAAAAAAAAAAGCGTTCAGCGCCCCTGCACCTCCCATGTGGGGGGCTGTGCCCCCCCCCCTTTAATATTCTCACTCCGAGACTGCACTACAGTGGGGAAAAGGGAATCTTCCCTTATCCGCACTGTAGTATGGCCTCCACAACAGCATACTTACGTGAAAATGCTGCTTTGGTGAGCAGCATTTTCATGTAAGTATGTTCAGCCATGAGTACTTAGGGGAAAAGTACGTTGGGGATTAGTACGGAACCATATACATATATATATATATATATATATATATATATATATATATATATATATATATATCTACACACACACACACACACACACATATATATATTTTTTTTTATATATGTTTACACACCTGTACACAAATTTGTTTTAACATTTAAAGAGTTATCATAAATGAGGTGTACAGTTTTAAGGTTAATAAGCTAATTACAGGGATCTGCGTGCAACATGAAACACAGTTCTATTAGATATTTAAGTTTGACTACATATACTTCAGTAAAGCTAGAGCAGTGTTTCCATGTTACTTATCATTCACCCATAGCACAATATATTTTTAAAGAACGCTACAGTGATGGCAGTTGCCACTGCAGTATGCAGCCAGACCTTAAAAGATGGTGACACCATTTGCAAGCCATTTGACACAGTCTGTTTTGTACTGCTCTCCCTGCTTCCAGTTTTAAGTCTCAAGTCCTGTTAGCATAATATCTCAGTTGTCTGAGAATATCCATAGTGTGCAGACCCCACTCACTACTGTTCAACTGCTTGGGATAAAAAGACTGAAAGCTATATGGACTACTTAAAGAGAACTCCTAGACCATCTTACGGAGAAAATAAAAAAGGCAGTTTGGGCCATCCTATCCTTCTGAAGCATAATGTAAGGTTTTATACATACTAAGGTCTGTCATTCCACGATTCTCATGACAGACAAGATGGTTACTATAAGAGTGTCTTCCAGGACAGAAACTGAAGAGAAGCTCATCCACAAAATGGGAGTCTCATACAGGAGGAGCGAGTCTCAGAGCTCTAAGGTGTAAAGTACCTCCCAGGAAATAGCTTATTAGGACAGAGGGCCTAGATGACTATGAAGCAGTCAGGAAGAAACAGTTCACTCATATTACCTTGACTTTTAGCAGAAACAAAGAACAGCACCAAAAAAGTTCTGATGTGTGGTAAAGGCAGGTTTGACTTCTGAATGTTCAAAGAAATGCCTTGGCATACAGAGGTAATGAGAGGAATATTTGACAGTTTTCTATGTCCCCCCAAGATAATACAAATTAATCAGGCAAATATTGTGATATGAACAGACATGGATGCCCTTCATCCTCAGGTGCACAAATAAAGGTGCCAAGTACTTGGTGAAGTCTGTGAGGAGTAGAAACAAAAATGTACAGAAAATACTTCGACAATACTTCGACCATCAACTCCCCCTTGTTCTGCCAAACTAAGTAGAAAAGACAGGACAACATACTTCTGTGTGGCGACTAGCTTAACATCTAGAGTGCCCCATTCCTGATCATCTTTCGAAAATATTCAAAAATCCTTGAATTCAGGATAGAAATTGAGCTGCAGTTCAGGAAGTACATAAACACATATACACCCCCAAGGATGTGAATGACTGTTGAAGTGATGCTCCTATGTAATCACCTCTTGGCAAAGTGATACAAGGATATCCTTCTCTGCTTGCTTATATATAACATATCACAGAATTATTCAAGGATTACAGCAGGAAGGGTTCTGGTCTCACTACCCATTCTAAAGCTTTTCAGACAAGGAATATGGCTTGTAACTCCAGCTGTTTTAAATGAAATCCCACTTTTGGAGGTCCATTGCCCATGGCTCTAAAAGAATGGAGGAGAACTCTTTAACATGAAAGTGAAATATGCAATAGAAGGCACAGGAGTGGGTTCTGCTAAGGAAAAGGCAAATCTTGCAATACAAGTGTGAAATGATTACCTCTCAATCCATGTGACACAGATCTGACAACAATCTGACAAAAGGTCTGTGAACTCATGCTGACTCTGTAGCACCCTCTCTTTCAAGTGAGTGAAAAGGACCATAAAAATTATGGCTGTCATCAAGTCTGAGAGGTGCAAGACACAAACTATGTATTCAACCAGGCTGCCAAGGCAATCAAATCTTGGGACCTCCTGGTTGGCATTAATGACCATCAGTAAAGAATATCCAATCTAATGAAGCTAATAACCTAATGAATGCAAGCTTCTGAAATGGGCTCAAAAGGCCCATTGGTGCCAGTCAAACAGATAGGAGGTACATGAAGTGCTTTCTTCTGCAGTGCCTCTGCTACAACAGCTAGCACCTAAATAACGCAATGAGTGGCAGAGAAGAGGCCAAGCAGGGTCAGTTTTCTGAAAGCGATACCTAGAATGAAGTGAAGGAGACATCTGTCTGGACACCAGACAATGGAGTGCCATTAGGTGCCCATTATGTCCAACAACACAATCAGTATGCTTAACTGGTATGGTAATCAAGAAAAGCTGGCTCTATTTGCAGATGATATTTTTATTTCTGATAAAACCAGAACAGGACATTTCAGTGTTGTAGAACACTTTTGAGACAGTATCAAATCTTTACAGGATACAAAATTAATGAAGCTAAAATAAGGGCAACAACGGTAAATTACGTACTCGCACAAGAACTGGTTCAGTAACATACATATTTATGGGGACATGATAAAATTAAGTATTTAAGAGAGTCAAGTCAAGAAAACTTTATTGACATTCAGACAATACAACAAAAAGTGCACAACTATACGAAATTACTTTCCTTCAAGCTCAAGTATAAAGAAACACAGAAACAAAGAAAACATGTATAAACAAACACAAAAACAATATACACATACACAACAACAGAGTCCAAGCCATCTAAAAGCACAGAAGCTCCATCAGCCATGCTCAAATCATTCACAGTGGTGATTACAGTGACTGCAGCCATCCACACCAACTTTACTGCCATCATCCCAAGTCCCAGTCAGGTCTCCTCTGTCCAACAGAAGTCAAAAATTTAGATTTAAAATTTCAGATTCAGACTCAGATTCAACTGAAAAAAAATAAAATGATAGACAAAAGTCTTGATTTTCACCTGAAGGTCCAAATGGCCACAACAGATCAACGATTCACAATCTTAACCATCCACACTGTAACCAGACTCATCTACACACCAGCAACGTCCCAAACCTAGTACAGTTCCCTTCGACCAACAAAAAACAAATCTGGATCCAGCACACAGCACCAGCAAACAACTGGGTCGCCACCATCCATACTCAACGCAACTCTCAAAGTTGTCAGCCCCACATCCACACCAGCAATGTCCCAAATCCTAGTCAAGTTCTCTGCGACTCAACAGAAAGACCAAATTCGGATCCAGCACACAGCACCAGCAGACAATTGTGTCTCCACCATCCACACTTGGCACAACTCTCCACCTGAAGGCCCAAATGGCCCAACCAGACCAACCACTCCAAAAACAATGCATCCGAATGATTCAACCAAATGGTCTCCAAACGAACAAAAAGACAGACAACTATACAGAAACGCAAAACACACAATGGGAGCCAGAGAGGCTGCTGTCACACAAGAAGCCACCTATTTAGGAGTATGGATTAAAAATTATTCTGGTTTGGAGCTAAGGATATGTGGGAAAAGACTAAACAAAAGATAATGCAAAAACTGAAAACCTGGAAGCTCTGTTATATGGCATTGAATAGTAAGATGCAAGCAGTTAAAATGTTTTTACTCCCTTTAATCTTACACACAGGTTAAGTATATTTTTATCAACCAGAGGAGAAGTTGTAGATAGCACTTGAGAAAGAGCTGAAAGATTTTACCTGAAAGGGGAAGATGGCAAGAGTTAAGTTGGATAAGTTGATTTTTCAAATAAAACAAGCCAGGTTGGGATTACCCGATCTGAAAGGGGTATGTCACAGCAACACAGTTAGGGGGCTCCTATACATAGCACAAGCAGAAACCTGCAATTCAAAGGGATGATGATGAACTGGGGAAGCTAAAGAAACAAGGAGAGACTGGGATTTTGGATGTACAGTAGACAGTCTATTATCCAAACGTCGATTATCAGAAACTTCAATTATCTGAACGCAGGCTTCCAAAGTTTTTGAGTAGGAAATATCAAAGTCTGAATATGTAAATGTTATATGTATTCACTTATATAGAGCTTGCAGCCCCCTTGTGCGTGAAAAATATTCACTACTGTCCACTGGAATCACTGAATGGTTGAAAAGCATGCAGAAAAAACAAGATTTTTTTGCAGTTTTTTATCCAGTTCAATGTATGTTTGATTATTCGAACTACCCCAGGTCCCAATCAGTTCAGATAACTGACTCTCTATTGTAGATTTTTAAGGAAAATAACAATAACCATACAGAATATTTTATTCATAAAGTAGCAGAAAGTATTCTAAGAACAAAGCCAACATGGGAATTGTTGTTCATCTAGTCAGGAGACGAGTCTTTGTGGGTTCTGTTCAAGCAGCTTTATTATGCACAAACATCAGGATTGAGGCTTAATAACTAACTTTGATAAACTTATAAACAAACTAGCTATTATACTCATACATGCTCAGTCTCTGGCTCCACTCTCAAAATGGTACTGAAGCTAGCATGCGTTTGCTATTTATAAGCATGTGCCATCCTTGAAACACTTCTTAAAGATACAGCGCACACACTCTATTCTACATCCTCCCTCTCTGAGAAATAAGTCATGCAATATTGACATCAGTTGACATGCAATAAATACAAATAATTATTTGTCATGCAATTATACAGAACTAGATACATATATACAATTATGTCCAGGTTGCTGTGTATTTCACACTAGGTCTGGAAATACAACCAAATTGTGAGACATAAAAATTAGAATTAGGTCTGGCAACTGGGACTGTCTCTGCTGAATGCTCAACCTTAGGGACATCAGGAGGAATGGAAGTAGAAGGTAAGACACATTCTGCAACAGGAATATTGTCTGGATTGCTCTGAGATCTAGAGTCTGTATCACAGGAACAATGCTGCGATATCAATTCTGATAGAGGAAGCAGATCTCTGCAATTTCTCCTGTACTCCACACCCTCATATTCTATGAAGTAGGATCTCGGCACGGTACATATACCTGTTACTTGACCAATCCGGGTGAAAACTTTCTCCATTTGTATCCTCACTGTCTCTCCTTCTTTCAGCTGATGAAGAAATCTGCTTGATTCATCATAACTGGACGTCTGGAAAGAACACTTTCTGAATAAATGGGCTCTAATTGTTCTGTTGTTTTTAGCTTTAGGCCTTAACAAAATGGAACTAATAGGCAATGCTGTTCTGGCACGCCTAGATAGAAGTCTCTGAGCAGGCAAGCCAAGTATATTGATACGGGTATGTTTTTGAGATTGAGTAAATTCAAAAAGACATCGGTATTATCACGCTTTGACCTCTCAAATAATTCCTTTGCACTCTGTACTGCATGTTCAGCTAGTGCATTTGACTGTGGATATTCTGGACTACTAGTAACATGTACAAAGTCCCATTCTCTTGCAATGTCTGAAAGAAATGACTAGTAAATTGGGTACCATTGTCAGAAATAACTTTGTGTGGACTACCATGGACTGAGAAATGATGTTTCAACTTGGTGATAATAGCAGTGGACATTAGATTAGGTAGTAAATCAATCACACACCAGCTCAAATAAGAGTCTATCAACACTAAGTAATGCTGATTGTTCCACTCGAACTTATCAGTGGCGACTGACATTAGGTAGGTCAGGAACTTGACTTAGCTGAAGTGGTTCTTTCTGCAAATGTGGTTTAGTACTAGTGCATACTGAGCAAGAAGAAAGTACTTTATCAATGTCTTTTACTAGAGAAGGCCAAAATACTAGTTCTCTCATCCTTCTTTTGGTAGATTCGGAACCTGGGTGACCACGATGCAAAATCTGGACATGTTCATGTTGTAAGTAAGCAGGAACAACAATTTTAGAACCTTTGAAAATAATATCTTCCATCAACATCTCATCTCTGTAAGGAAAATAAGTTTCCACTTCAGGTGGTACACTACATTGCGTTGATGGCCATCCAACATTAATGTAGTGGTTGACCTTTTGTAAAATTGGATCAGTCATCATATGATCTCTCAGTTCAAGTCTCGTGATAGAAAAATTACACACTTCCATGATGCTGAAGTCAAAATTCTCTGCATGAAGCTGTACCATTTTATTTCCGGATGATCTGGCTAAGGTATCAGCCAGATAAAAAAGTCTGCATTTTGTATAGATCATTTTGAAGTTGTACTTCTGAAATTTGAGCATCATTCTTTGTAATCTCACTGCAGCTGAATGCATAGGCTTCTTTAAAACAGTAACTAGGGGTTGGTGATCAGTTTCAATCTGAATAGCTCGACCATAGATATAATCATGAAACTTTGAACATGCAAATACTATTAACCAAAAGTTCTTTCTCAATTTCAGCATATTGCATTACAGTTTGGATAAGAGTTCTAGATGCATAGGCTATTGGTCTGTCCCCTTGAAGAATAACTGCGTCAACACCAAATTTTGAAGCATCACAGGAAAGAGTTACTGGTTTACTGACATCACAATATCTTAATGTAGCTGGGGTGGCAATTTTCTGCTTAAGGTCTTCTCAAGTGCTTTTGGGTGCTCTTCCAACCAAGGCCATGTAACATTTTTGCCTGTCCGCTATCTCAAAGGTGCTGTCAGCTCACTGAAGTCTGGTATAAACTTGCTTAAGTAGTTCACCATGCCAAGAAAACGTTGTAGAGCTTGAACATTATCTGGTGCTGGCACCTGAAGAATGGCTGGTTGCTTTGACGGTTCTCGTTGCAAGTCAGTGCTACTAAATAAATTACCTATGTATGTAACTTCTTGTAGTCTGAATTTGCACTTCAGAGGAATGAGGTTCAAGTTCACTTCATGTGCTCTGTCTAGAACTTTCTTAAGATTTCTGTCATGCTCAGCTTCACCATTGCCGCCAACTAATGAATCATCTACTATTATGTCCCAGGGATAACATGAAAATATTTGCTCCATTGCACACCAAAAGACTTCACTTGCAGAATTTACTCCAAATGGCATCCTGAGAAATCTATATCTGCCAAATGGAGTACTGAAAGTAGTCAGTAATGAGGATTTGCGATCAAGCATCACTTTCCAACATGAACTCTCTGCATCAAGAACAGAAAAAACAGTGGCATTTGGTATTAGAGCTACAACTTCCTCATTAATTCTTTGTTTGAGCCTCTAGGATCAATACATACTCTGATTTCATCTGAGCCTTTTTTTGTGGGCTGCTACCATGGATGACACACATTCAGTTGGTTCTGTAACTGGACAAATTATACCCTGTTGCACCACTTTATCCAACTGAATTTTGACTTTATCCTGCATAGGTATCGGAACTTTTCTTGCTGGTCTGACCACTGGAATGACCTCTGGGTCTAACTTCATAGAATATACAACTTGAAGTCTCCCCAACTTGTCATCAAAAACATCAGCATACTCTGAGAAAATGGCTTCAGAAAAATTGGAACTATGATATGTGCTTATATGATGAGCTTCTTTGGTAAAAGAAAGCAGATTCATGCTCAAACAGTCTCTGAGACCCAATAATGACTGCATAGGTTTTCGGACTATATAGAATAACAGGCTGCAACAGTTCCTAGACAAATAACATGAAAGCACTACTGAGTCTTCGGTCTGAATTTTTTCACCTCCATATACAAGTTTCGCACAACTGGCCACATTAAGTCGCTCACCAGCTCTCACCTTAGCAAATGTGTCTGCTGACATAACATTACACTTTGAACCCTTGTCTACTTTGAACACGGTGGATTTACCATTGATCTGGACAGTACAACACACATCATTCTTTGCTAACAAACTCACTACATCAACCTTTTTACCAATTATTTATATACCATCTACATAAAAAGTAGATCTGCAGCTCTCTATATGATCAACTTGCTTTTTTGAGTGACCCTTCTTTACAACTGTGTGAGGGTTACTTGATTTGCAAAACTTTTGAAAATGGTTCCATTTTTTACACTTGTGGCACTGCTGACCAAATGGTAAGCATTTCTCTCTTTTAGGCTCATGACCATGTGCTTAAGCCTGCTTCTGCCAGCCACATGTTGCACGTTGTCTACATTTACTCTAGAGCCTGCTGAAACCAAGCTCATCACTTGCAAGCATACCTGTGTGTCTTTCTGTAACCTCATGGATTTAACACATCTCAATAGATTTGCTCAGTGTTAAATCACTGTCTCGAAGCAAAATCTCTCTCACAGCAGCACTATTAATAACACACATAAGCCTGTCCTTTATTAACTCATCTTTTAAGTCAACAAACCGACACATTTTAGCTTTGTTTCTCAGGTCAGTTATACAAGCTGCAAAAGTTTCCCCTAGGTTCCTGATCTTGTGTAAAACAAATGCCTCTCTAATGTAATATTTGTCTGGGGGGGTTATACATTCCTTTGAATTTGCGCTTCAAACACTTGGGTCTTCCCTTGATTCAGCCTGTAGAACAATAGAACGGTTTTCACCTTCTCCCTCATACACTGCTGCTGCTGCATATACAAATGAACGCTCTCTTTCAGTGGCCTCTAACCCAGCTAGATTTAGCAAAATGAATACCCTGGTGCGAGCATCTTTGTCAGAATAAGCTGCTTGTATAAAAATATTGTACATTTGCTCAAATATTCTCCAATTCTCTGCAATATTCTGATCAAATACAAGTGGTGAGGGTAACACATACACACACACACACACACATATATATATATATATATATATGTATATATATATATATATATATATATCTATGCCAGAAATGTTGCCCAATAGCACAAGTGTCTGAATAACTGAACTTTGCGAAATAAGTCTAGTCTCCAGGGCAGTATGACACTCTTGAAATGACTGTACTGTAAAAAATCATCTGTTATCAGTGTAAGCAACATTTCAAAATAACTGCACTGTGGAAATACACTAGGCAGAAGAAGCTCGAAGTAAGAAACATTTTGAGGTAACTGCACTTTGCGAATACACAGCACACAAACTCCCCTCAAATGGTGGTACTTTGTTAAATAACTCAGTACAGTGCAAGAAACACACTGTAATGGCAGCACTTTGCGAATAGACACACCCAGCACAAGAAACTTTTTGAAATGGCTGTATTTTGACTGTACTTCATGAAATAGTTGCACCTTACATACAAATAAACTCTTCGAAATAAAAGCACAGTAACAAGCACACACTGCAAGTACTTTAAACACTATGAGATACTTTGAATAACTCTAGTTATGCCCCGAATATAATGCAAAATAGTAATTATGCCAAAACACAGTATTTTGACAAAATAAATGCAGTCACTTTGCTTTATTTATACTTAATGTGCCCTTTTGCCCTCATTATATTCGTATTGCTTGTTCAATCTTTTTCCATGCCTTTGTACTTTTCTTGTGCTCATTTTGCTCTAAACATGCCCATTTTGCAATTCTGAGGTAACTCCAAACCCCTTATGTGCTTTTCTGATAATCGTTTTATCAAATATCTTAATTTTAAACATTTTGTTTAATTAATAAACCTTTTGCGCCTCTCGCTCGTTTAATAATGCAGTTTGTGCCCCTGTAATGCTCCGTTTTATCTTTTTTTTTAATAAAATAAATAATTTGTGCAAATTTTTATTACCTTTGGTTTGTTTCTGGGCCCTTCTTGTGCTTGTTTCTCTTAGTTTACCTTCCCTGTTAAACTCTGCACCTCGTAGCTCTGAAAAGCAGTCTCTGGAATTCCGATTCTGACACCATGTCGCTCATCCAGTCAGGATCATATAGACTATTCTTTGTGGGTTCTATTCAAGCAGCTTTATTATGTACAAACACATCAGGATTGAGGCTTAATAACTTCAACTTAGATAAGCTTATTATCAAAAGTACAGTTGTGTACACTTACCATAAATGTAAATGTTTCAGTGTATTCACTGTTGCAGTCATCACACTTGGGTTATCTGCCTGCAGGTAGCCCTCAGTTGGCCCGAATACCAGAGACTTAGTATTTCTGCGTCAGTGCTGTCACTTTTTCCATGACGTCAGGTCGTCAGGAATATAAAAACAAATGTCAGGAGCCCCCAGCTAGGGAGCTAAGAAATGGTGTGGAAAATACCACCAGTAAATACTCATACCAGTAGTAATAGCCATAGAGAGGAGAGATAAAGAGATACAGAAAACCAGGGGGCTGGAGGGTGGGTAACCAGGACTGCAACAGTGAATACACTCGAACATCTAAATGTATGGTAAGTGTACACAACTGTACTATGTTCTTAGTGTTTCACTGTTGCAGTCATCACACTTGGGTTGATTCCCCAAGTTGAGGAAGGGTGAAGGCAGTCAAGAAGAGTTAGAGTTGGCTAGTAGGCCTTGCAAGACTGCTGTAGAAAATCCTGCCCTGGATTTGGAAAAGATAGGCAGGTGGTAATGTTTGGTGAACGTGTGTACAGAACTCCAGGTAGCAGCTTCCAGTATGTCCTTAGCAGGGACTCCCCTGAGAGGTAGAATTAGCCCTAGTGGTATGTGTTCTGACCCCCTGAGAGGTGGTGCTTGTAGCAGAAATGGATGCAGTGCACTATCCATTTGGAAAAGGTTTGTTTTCAAGTGGCCTTGCCCTCTGCCCCTGTTGCAAAGTTGACTAGCAGCAGGTCAGATTTTCTGAAAGGCTTAGTCCCATCAAGGTAGAACCTGAGCTGTCTGTGCATGTCCAGAGTGCAGGATCCTTTCCCCTTTATTCAGAGGATTAGGGAAGAAGGTAGGCAAACAGATGGATTGGTTGAGAGCCACACTGGACACCACTTTAGGCATAAAGGAAGGGTTAATTCTGACGGAAACCCTATCAGCATGGAAAATAATGAAGGGTTCCACAGCCATCAGTGCTTGTAACTCAGACACTCTTCTAGCTGAAGTGATGGCTAGAAGCACGTCTGTTTTCCAAGAGAGGAATTTTAACTCTGCTGAAGTAGCAGGTTCAAAAGGGGGAAGCGTGAGTTTTTCCAGTACAAAGTTAAGGTCCCAAGCAGGGGTTGGTGCTCTCCTTGGTGGCCTTAAGTTATTTGCCCCTCTCAGTAACTGTTTGATGAAAGGGTGAAAGAATAGAGGTGGCTCAATATTGTAATGAGCGGAGATGGCAAAGGCATGGATCTTAATGGAGGAGAAGGACAGGCCTCTGTGGAGTAGTTCTGCTAGGTAATCCAGGATTAGAGGAAAGGATGGCAGAGCTGTGTCCTTTCCTTTAGACTGAATCCAAGAACAATACCTTTTCCACATAGGATTTCCTAGTACTGGGCCTTCTGGCTTCAAGGATGACATTCAGTACCGGTTTGCTTAGGGCTGCTGGTGGAGTATTTAAGGAATAAGCCAGGTTGCAAGATTTAGGGTTTGCAATTGTGGATGCAAAATCTGTCCCTCCTGCTGGGAAAGCAGGGTTGGAATGTGGTGTAGGTGCCAGAGTGGCACTGTTGTCAGGCTGCGCAGGAGTGGGTACCAGTGCTGGTGTGGCCAGTCCGGGGCAAACAGAATTGTCCTTGGCCTGTCTTGTCTTGAGTAAAACACTTGAGAGAAGGGGCAGAGGGGGAAAGGCATAGATTGAGAGGTTTTCCCATTGAAAGGATAGTGCAACCATCTTCCAAGCCCTGCTGTGGGGGTTCCTGGTGCAGAATTTGCTTAACTGATGGTTGTCGGGGGAGGCAAAGAGATCCACCTCTGGGGTCCCCAATTTCTGGATCAGAAGGTTGAAGGTGCTGGGGTCCAATTTCCACTAAGAGATTTCTGCTTAAGTCGTCTGCCAGTGAGTTTTGTTTGCCTGGCAGGAATTGAGCTTGTAGATGGATTTGTTTGTCCAAGGGTGTGTTCCACAGGGCCATGGCTAACCTGCAGAGTGGGTAAGAATGGGTCCCCCCACCCTGCTTGTTGATGTACCACATAACTGTGGTGGTGTCTGTTTTTTATCAGCAGTTGTCCTGGAAAGCTTAGGTGTCTGAAGGCTGTCAGGGCATTCTGTACAGCTAACATCTCTTTTTGGTTGATGTGCAGGAGAATTTGTCTTGGGCTCCAGTGGCCCTGAATACATTTGCCAGCCATGTGAGCCCCCATGCATAGTCTGATGCGTCTGTGGTCAGGGTCTGGGTGGCGTGGGGTAGAGTAAAAGGCAGTCCCTTGTTGTGGTTGCATGCTTCTGCCCAACAAAGGAATTCTGTTTTTAGACAAGGTATGATAGGAATGACTGTTTCCAGGTCCTGAGAATGTTGGCATCAAAGACTTTTTAAGTACCACTGAAGTTTCCTCATATGCAGTCTTGCAATTGGAATTAGCAGAATACATGAGGCCATGAACCCTAGGGCTTGCAGTATTTTTCTTGCAGATAGCTTGGTTCTGGTGGCCATTGTTTGAAGTAATCTGTCACAAAGACCTGTTTTTCTGATGTGGGGAATGCCATCTGGGAAGTTGTGTCCAAGCTTGCTGCCAGGAATACAATTTTTGACTGAGTACCAGTTGACATTTCTTTTCATTGATGGTGTACCTCAATGAAGTGAGTAGGGTTTTTACAAATGCCAGGTGCTGAAGCAGCAATTCCTGACTCTCCGCCTGAATCAGGCAATCGTCCAAGTATGGGTAAATTTGGATTTTTCTCTGCCTGCAGTAAGCAATGGCTGGAGCCAGGCATTTTGTGAATACCCCGGGCACAGTAGATAAGCCAAAGGGAAGTGCAGATAACTGATAACACATAGACCCTGCTCTGAAACGTAGATACTTCCTGCATGACTCCCTTATGGGGATGTGCAGATAGGCTTCCTTTAAGTCTAGGGTGACAAACCAGGCATCCTTGGCTAACATAGGGAGAAGCTGTTGCAGGGTAAGCATCTTGAATTTTGCTACCACCAGGATGGTGTTGAGAATTGAAAGATCCAGGATTGGGTGCCAAGAGCCATTTTTCCTGGGTACCAGGAAAAGTCTGGGGTAGAATCCTTGGCCCCTCTGTTCTACTGGAACAGGCTGAATAGCTCTGATATTGAGCAGGGAAAGTACTTGGTTTTGAGCCTCTACCCACTGGTTTGGAGGAAGGTCTGGAAACCCACTTGGGGTTGGCAGTGAATGGAAATAAAATTTGTACCCCTGGGATACAATGTTGAGGACCCATCGGTCCTGAGTAATGGACATCCAGTTTTTTGCGTGAAGGGCAAGTTTTCCTCCTAGGGGCACAAGCAATTGGGCAGGGCTGGAAGTAGAGGTGAGTAGTCATTGTGAGCTTTTTCCATAAGGAGGTGGCTTACCACTCCCTGCTTTAGGGGTGGGGGCACTCCATTGCTTAGATCTCTACATACCCTGAGACTGTAGTCTGGGTGGTCTGTTTCCCCTGGGTCTTGTTTGGGAAGGCCTGGAGGGGACAAGAAAGGACCAGTGTTTCGAAGGGCAATGCCTACTGAATGTAGGTGGTTGCACTTGTAGGAATTCTTTAACAGTTTGCATAGATTTAGCCTTTTCTTCCATCTTTTTAAGAACTTCTGCTTTGGTGCCAAACAAACAGTCCTTATTCAAAGGAGCGTCTAGTAATTTAGATTTAACATGATCTGGCAAGGTGTGCTCCTTCAGCCAAGCATGTCTTCTCAGTACAGAGCCAGTGACTGCTGCCCTGCAAGATGCTTCTAGGACATCAAAGCCACACTGCAAAGTATGCTTGCTAACTTGGTTTGCAGAGTGCATACGCTCCTGCAATTCTTTACTTTCTGCACAATCTGGAAAGGTTACCACTTTTTGTTTAAGAAGTTCCATAATATGATGCTGGTACTTCAGCATGTGAAACTGGCAATTCAATGCCCTGATAGTAAGAGTTGCAGAGGTATATACCTTCTTACCCCACCTGTCCAAATTTCTGGAATCCCTGTCCAAAGGGGTAGGATTTTTGGCTGTAGTAGCCTTAATACCTTTAGGTCCCTGGGAAATGATCCCTGGATCAGCAGTAGGTTTCTTGAAAAGAAACTTGTGAGAATCAGGTACTCTGTAGTACCTGTCTGGCTTTCTAGGGACAGAAGGTAAAGTGCCTGGAGTAAGACTGGATTCCATAAAATCATCCTCTACAACATCCAGGACAGGAGGTACAGCTAAGGGCCTGTGCTGAGGCAACTCTAAAAATTCTCTGAATCTCTTTTTGGACTGAGGATAGTCTTGGCATTCCCAATGGAAATGCTCTCTTAAGGTATGCAAGGTTTCACCAAAATAAAAATCTTCTGGAGGGGAGGCAAAGGGAATGGATTCCTCTGCATATGAATCCTCATAAGCGGATAAAAGCATATCTTCATAATCAGAAAGAACAGAGTCATCAGACTCCTGGTCTGTAGAATCTGTAGGGGACTGTGTTCTAGGTCTCTTAGCAGGGGAAGGCTGACTTCCCCTAATCAGTGTAATAAGGTCTTCAGCCATTCTAAGCATTTGTTTTTGTGGCCTGGGTGCCTGAACATGGGCTTTGGTCATCAGTTTTCTAGGCGTAGTGTGTACTCTGGGCCTAAGAAACTCGGTAGTTTTGGTCAAAAAAGTCGTCAGTTTAATTCCAACATTGGTAGGACAAAAAACTCCCTCAGAAGCCAGTGCCTGCACAGTGGCTCCGGACTCATCCAAGGTAGAGACATCCTCTGGTTCCATAGTCAAAGAAGCATCTCGTGGCATACTGGACTCTGAATGGGTATCAGCAGAGGCCTGTGAATTCACAGAAGTGGGCATCAGGGGCTACAAAGGTGTCTCACTGAGTAATGGCGGACTGGCGACTAGCTTAATGGAAGCATCATCGGCGGTTTTGGACCTATGCTGTCTGGGACAATTTTGCATCCACATTATCCTTACGTTTTTTCAGAAGATCGATAGTCGGATGGCTTACTGAAGCCATTTCAGAATAAGGAGATCGACAGCGAAAGAATTTAGCGATAAAGATAGCCCGATGGCAAATGGTTCGGGCATTAAACAAGGCACAAAACTGGCAGCGAGGGACGCTGTGGTCTGGGCCTAAACAGGTGACGCAGTAAGAATGAAAATCTCTGTGAGGTATTTGCTTTCCACAGGCAAGACAATTGTTAACTTTTTCTAGTATTGGTTTAGCGCAAGAAAAAAGGATCCTCAACGGGGTACTTCGCTTTAGAAGACTTCAGGATTATTCACTCGAAAATGAAAAATTCAGGTAACGGCTGACTGGCACTTGCGAACTGCTTCTGCTTCGGGCTCCTCCTCGGCAAGGAAGACTGATGTAATGGCATCGGCTGCCTATTTTTATACCCCTGACGACCTGACATCATGGAAGAAGTGACAGTATCCAATGCAGAAATACTAAGTCTCTGGTATTCGGGCCGGCTGAGGGCTACCTGCAGGCATATAACCCAAGTGTGATGACTGCAATAGTGAAACACGAAGAACATCTAGCTATTACACTAACACATGCTCACACTCTGGCTGCACTTCCAAAATGGCACTGAAGCTTGCACGTGCTTGGTATTTACATGCACATGCCATCCTTGAAATGCTTCTTAAAGATACAGCACACACACTCTATCCTACAGGAATGGAGAATGGAGATTCTGCCAATAGGGATGATTGCAATTAGGGATACAGACAATAGGCAAGAGGGGCTGGAATTTCTTGGAGAAAACTGCTAAAAGTACCAAGGTATTGGGAGCAAACAATTACAGAGGGAAAGGTAATAGAATGGGAGGAGGCAAAGAATTTATTTGGACTGCAGGACAGAGACTGTCTTTCCTATCAAGGATTGATATCATAGTATAGGCAAAGAGAAAAAAAATAGGGGGATCTTAACTGACAGACCAGCACCGATAGACATTTTAGTGGCATCTGGAACAGAAGCTGCTGTTAAAAAGGAATTAGTAAAGCATACAAAATACTGCATAACTATAAGAATCAATCAGAGAGGTTTAGAAAGGATTGGATAAGCAGTTCACAAAGAAATAATGGAGGATATATGTATGTCTCCCAAATATGTAACAAAATCTAGTAGATTTAGAATATTTGCTTAGAAGTGTTTACATAGATGTTTTTATACCCCAAGTAGACTCCAAAATTTTCTTCCTCAGATAGAAAGCAAATGTTGGAGGTGTGATGGGGAAAGAGGAGGTAACAGGGAACATATTTTCTGGGACTGCAATGAGTTGGCAGACTTTACAGACTCCTTGCAGACTGCTCGTAAGAGATACTGGGTGAGCAAATTGTTATAACTAAGGAAATATTTTTTTTGAGCTATGATATCAGAATTGCCTAGACATAGTAAGGCCTTGCCGAGTTTAACTCTGGTGGCAGCCAAAAATGCAATTACTAGAAAATGGAAATCAAAGTCTAAACCAACTTTAGTAGATATAGTGAATATAGTAAGAGATAAAACAACCAGAATTGGGATCTTTAGAAAACAGCAGGAGCAAATTACATAAGAAAAAAATGAGAATTGTAGGAACAATACAAAGATTAAAAGAAGGCAGGATTTGAATGAGCTATGTAATGTTTGACTGACAATGACTAGACAGATTATAAGTGATGTATAATGTTTGCAACTACAATTATGTCAATATGATTTGTTTTCATTTATATAAATGTATGATTGCCTATGTCACACGCCATCATTTAATAAATATGTTTCTTGTTAAAAAAAAAAAACAAAGCACAATCAAGATGTCATCTGGCAGGAAATGTTTAACTATTTGGGAGAATCACAACTCCAGAATTCATACCAGACGTGACCACAGAAATCACTGATGTACATAATGAAGAGACTCCTAACCATTACGGACCAAGTAAATCACAGAAAAAAAAATGCTGCCTTTATTCGAAAGTAGAAAATACTGCATGGCCTATATGAAGAGTGAAGTCTGAACCTATCTGAACAGCTCTGCAGAGATGGTTGGTCCCTAGGAGAACATTTATCTAAGGAATGCTTTAAAAGATCTAGAATATGTTTATCTGTGGCCACATCTAACAATCAATAATCCTTTGTGACACCTTTCCAAGATGGGACAACCTTGGAGAAATAGTTTCAATATTAGCAGTCTTAGAAATTAGTCAGGACTGCAGCTAGGTAAGTTAGTTCATTCCCCTCTCCAGACGTAGCTAGCAGAGGTGTGTGGGGGGCAATGTTAAATAGCTTGGGATGCTCCTCAGCCTAGATGAAGGCAGCTTCTTCCAATACAACTTGGGAGGCCTTTAGAAGAGAAGCAGAAAGGGCGGTTGCATCATAACAACTCTCAACAGTGGTGAGTGCCTGTTTTCCCCTCTCTCTGAAGCTTTTCAACCAGCTCCAGGGAGGACTGCTATATAAGAAAACTCAATCCCGAAGAGGGCATTGGAAGACGGCCTTATATGACTAGCCTTATTCCTGATGGGAGTACATCCAATGCCACACTATTTGGTACAGGCACATCCCTGATCCTGCTTCCCAGGCAGAGCACCTGCACAATCAAAAGTACATCTGGCAACAGGAAAGTCTACTGCAGATGACATGGCGAGGTCTGAGTTTCTTCAAAGACTAATCCACTACAAAGACCCGTAACACAGACAGGTGACAGAAAACACAGTGTTTCATGTCCCACCACCCCAGAAAACACTTTCTTGACAACCCTTAAGAGTCCTTATTAGGCAACGAGTTGCCGGGATACCCAAAATCTATTCAGAACTGAAAACATTACACAGTAATGTTTCCTGGAAACTTGGTCAGGATGTCACTTCACTCTACCAGGACTTGTACAGGGTATCAACAACTTTTTTTTTTTTTTTTTTAAAGAGTGTACAGCAGACATAATCCAAATGCATTCAGCCTGCAGATTGTATTAAAGGACATACTTCATTGCAGGGATGAACCTAGGGTCCTCATTTATCTTGCCCAACTACTGATGAGACACTTTTGGGGAAAAAGTAGAGACGTTGCAGGCAATCCATAAAGCATTTCACCAGCATGAAAGTCTGGTGGGGGTAGGGGCTTAACTCTTTTTGAGGGGACAGTATGAGTTTATATGACAGGAGTGCATGGTACTATGAAAAATTCTTGGTGGAAATCACAGACCATACAGGACTGCTGTCCTGAGGACAAGCAGTCTTGATGGCTACATCAATTGTGGAAATGAGTGGCAGCCTTGTGGACACCACAGCATTCCAAACACTGGATGTTGTTACTAAACATTTGCCATGAGCCAGGGCTGAACTAAAAAAAGCATACAGCCCTGATGGCTGCCAAAATGATGGTCCTTCTCTATCAGCTGAAGCCCAAGAATAATGGGACTAAATGGATCACTTGGCAAACAGAGGAACTTACCAGCAAGTGCGAAGGGGGCAAAAAGCTCAAAAAAGCCAATTTATCAATTACACTATGAGTTTATTAGTTTATTCACATCTTTCAGGATTTCTATTTTCCAGTGACAAAATCAGATAAAGTACAGTTTTGTACATACCATAAATGTAGATGTTCGAGTGTTCATCCTGCTGCAGTCATCACACTTGGGTTATCCTGCCATCAGGCGGTCCCGCGGTCGGCTAGAGTTACAAAGTCTTGGTCCGGCGTCGATTACTGTCGCTTCTTCCCTGATGTCAGTGCGCCAGGGGCATATAAGACGCATCCGATACCATTTTCTTCAGTTTTTCTTGCCCCAGATGTCAGGTGGCCCCCAGTAGGTGGTCACTACCTATTGCCAATAAAACATGTAATGAAATTACCAAGCATACCTTCAGCTACAAGCAAATACACCACAAAGGTTGTATCAGATAGAAAGGTTCAGCTAGGTCAGAGGGGATGGAGGGAGCGTAACCTGGACTGCAGCAGGGTGAACACTCGAACATCTACATTTATAGTAGGTACAAAACTGTACTATGTCCATCATGTTACCCTGCTGCAGTCATCACACTTGGGTTGAATCCCAAAGCTAAGGATGGGTGGTGGAGTTAAACAGGGTTAGAAGAAGCTAGTAGGCCTTGCAAAACTGCAGTGGCAAAGCCAGCTCTAGTCTTAGAATATAGAGGTAAGTGATAGTGTTTGGTGAAGCTGTGCACTGAACTCCAAGTTGCAGCTTCCAGAATATCCTTGGTTGGCACCCCCCTGAGAAAGGCTGCTGATGTAGCTGTAGCCCTGGTGGAGTGGGACCTAATGCTAGCAGGTACCGGTTTCCCATGATGTGTGTAGCAGAAACGTATGCAATGTCCTATCCATTTTGAAATTGTCTGTTTTGAGATAGCTTTTCCTTGTGATCCTGCAGCATAGGCTACAAAGAGCTGGTCAGATTTTCTGAAAGCTTTAGTTTTATCCAAGTAGTAACGTAATTGCCTGTGAATGTCCAAAGAGTGCAGGAGTCTTTCTCCTTTGTTCTGGGGGTTTGGAAAAAAGGTGGGTAAATGAATGGTTTGATTTAGGGCCACACTGGATACCACCTTTGGCATAAAGGAAGGGTTAGATCGTAGAGAGACTCTGTCTTGATGAAAAATGAGAAAAGGCTCCACTGCCATTAGTGCCTGTATCTCTGAGACTCTTCTAGCTGAAGTTATTGCTAGCAGCAGGGGAGTTTTCCATGAAAGAAACTTTAAATCAGCTGAAAAAGCTGGTTCAAAGGGTGGCAGTGTAAGCTTTTCCAGAACAAAGTTGAGATCCCAAGTAGGTGTTGGCGCTCTCCTGGGCGGTCTTATGTTCTTAGCCCCTCTGAGGTACTGTCTTAGGAGTGGATGTGAAAATAAAGTAGGATCCGTGTTGTAATGAGCTGAAATTGCTGAGGTGTGGATCTTAATAGATGAAAATGAAAGTCTTTTGAGCAACATCTCTGTTAAATATTGTAGAATCTGAGGAATGTTTGGATCAAGGGGATTTTGGCCTTTAGCCTGGTTCCAGGCGCAAAATCTTTTCCATTTGTCTGAATAGGCTTTCCTGGTGCTGGGCCTCCTGGCCTTCAGAATGACATCCATAACAGCTTTGGATAGAGGTGTTGGCTGGTTGTTTAGGTAATTTGCCATGCAGCCAGGTTTAAAGTCTTGAGCTGGCTGTGTAGAATCTGACTGTCTCGCTGGGTGAGCAGGTGAGGAATTTGTGGCAAAATCCATGGTGGGCCGTGGGCCATGTTCCTTAGAATTGGACACCAGTGCTGGCGTGGCCAGTCTGGTGCAAGGAGCATCATTTGTGGCCTCTCTAATCTGACTTTCAGCAGTACCTTTGCTAGAAGAGGCAGTGGAGGAAAGGCATACACTGTTAATGTTTTCCAACTGAATGAGAGGGTGTTCACTTTCCAAGCTTGTGGGTGGAATGTCCTTGTGCAAAATTTTTGAAGTTGGTAGTTTTGGGGGTTGGCAAACAGATCTATGTCTGGGCGTTCCCATTTTTGAGTTATCATTGCAAATACTTGTGGATCCAGTTTCCACTCGTGGGGATCCATGATGTTTCTGCTTAGGTTGTCTGCCAATGTGTTTTTCTTTCCTGGCAGGAATTGTGCTTCTAGTTGAACATGGTAAGTCAGTGCTGTGTTCCACAAGGTCATTGCTTGCCTACATAGAGGGTAGGAATGTGTGCCCCCTTGCTTATGTACCACATTACTGTGGTATTGTCCGTCTTTATTTTTAGTTTTCCTGGGTGTAAGAGGTCCTTAAAAGCTGTTAGGGCATTCTGTACAGCTAGCATTTCTTTTGGATTGATATGCAGATGCCTTTGATCTGTAGTCCATTTGCCCTGAATGCACTGTCCTGCCATGTGTGCTCCCCAGGCATAGTCCGATGCATCTGTTGTTATAGTTTGCCTGGCTGTGGTTAAGGTGAAAGGCTGACCCTTGTTGAGGTGACATGCCTGTGCCCACCATAGAAACTCCTGTTGAAGGCAGGGAATGAGTGATATCATTGTTTCCAAGTTGTGGCTGTGTTGAGTCCATACGCTGCTCAGGTACCATTGTAATTTCCTCATATGCAGTTTTGCAAATGGTATTAGTAGTATGCAAGATGCCATGAATCCCAAGGCCCGTAGAATTTTTCTTGCAGGGAGTTGGGTCTTTGTTGCCATTATTTTGAAGTATTGAGTCAGCTGTTGTTGCTTGTCTGGCGTGAGATAATCCTTCTGGGCCATTGTATTCAAGCTGGCACCCAGGAATATTATGTTCTGTGAGGGCACTAGTTTTGATTTCTTTTCATTTACTGTGTACCCTAGGCAACTTAAAAGGTGTTTGACAAACACCAGATGCTTTAAAAGAATGTCCTTGCTTTCTGCCTGAATAAGGCAGTCGTCCAGGTATGGGTATATTTGAATTCCTCTTTGTCTGCAGTATGCAATTACTGGTGCCAGGCATTTTGTGAAGACCCTGGGCGCAGTAGATAAGCCAAAGGGCAGTGCAGAGAATTGATAATGGGTTGAACCTGCAATGAAGCGGAGGTATCTTCTGCAATTTTGTCTGATAGGGACATGCAGGTATGCCTCCTTGAGATCCAACGTTACTAGCCAAGCCTTCTTGCCCAGCACGGGAAGAAGCTGCTGTAGTGTTAGCATCTTGAATTTTGGTACTTGCAGATAGGTGTTCAGAAATGAAAGATCCAGAATGGGTCTCCATGCTTTGTCCTTTCTGGGGACTAGAAAGAGTCTTGAGTAAAATCCTTGTCCTTGCTCCTGTGTAGGTACCTGTTGAATGGCTCTCATGTCCATGAGAGCTGTAATTTGTTTTTGTGCCTCTGCCCATTGATTTGGTGGCAGGTTTGGCATTCCTTTTATCCTTGGCAAGGCGTGAAAGTGGAATCTGTATCCTTGTGAGACAATGTTTAGGACCCACTTGTCTTTTGTGATGATGTGCTAGTTGTCTGCAAAAAGTGCTAATTTTCCTCCCAAGGGAGCTGCCAAGAGAGATTTGCTTGGTAGTTTGAGGGTTAAGTCATTGTGTTTGTCTTCTGCTAGCTTGGGGCCTGTCTTCTCCTCCTTTCTGGGTAGCAGTACCCCATTGGCGAGGTTTGTAAGGGCCTTGTGACTGACCTCTGCCCCTTGGGCGTCTGTATTTGCCTCTCTGTGATCTGTCAGAAGCTGGAAAGGACTAGTTTTTGTTGGCCAATTTCTGCTGAAACGAGGGGGTTGTACCTGTAAAAAATCCTTGACCGTCTGCATAGACTTTGCCTTATCCTCTATTTTCTTTAAAACCTCTTCTGCTTTGACACCAAATAAGACATCCTGCTGTAAAGGTGCATCCAATAATTTTGCTTTAACATGATCAGGCAGGGTTTGTTCTTTTAACCAACCATGTCTACGTATGACAGACCAGGTAACAGCTGCTCCAATGAATCAAATCCACATTGTAAAGTATGTTTTCCCACCTGTTCAGCTGCATGCAACAGATCCTGCATTTCCTTGAAATCAGACTGTTCAGTATGTGTGCTCATTTTTTGTTTTAATTGAGACACTAGGAATTGCTGATATTTCAGCATGTGAAACTGACAATTTAATGCTCTCATAGCCAGAGTAGCTGAGGTGTATACCTTCTTTCCCCATGTATCTGGGGCTCTGGAATCCCTTTCAGAGGGTACAGGATTTTTAGCCATAGAAGCTTTAGCCCCTTTGGGACCCTGGGAAATTGTTTCTGGGTCAGCAAAAGGGCTTTTATAAAGGAATTTGTGTGAGTCAGGTACTCTTCATTATCTGTCTGGTTTGGCTGGAGCAGGAGGTAGAGAGTCTGGATTTAGACTAGACTCTAAGTAAACATCATCCACAATGTCTAAAACTGGAGGGATAGCAAGTGGTCTGTGCTGGGGTAGTAAAAGGAACTCTTGGAGACTTTTCTTAGAATCAGAGTAGTCCTGGCCTTCCCAGTGGAAATGTTCCCTCATGATATGTAAAGTTTCCCCAAAGGAGTAGTCTTCAGGGGGAGATGCTGAGGGAATAGAGTCTTCAGCATCAGAGTCTTCATAAGTGGGAAAAGAGTAATCCTGTTCCTCAGAAGAATCTGAGGAAATTGAGACTTGGTCAGAGGAAGCATAATCCTCCTCTTGTCTTTGTCCTTTTATCTGCAGGGGGGATGGGAACCCCTGATTAGGTTAATCAAATCTTCAGCCATCTTAAGCATCTGTTTCTTAGGCATGGGGCCTTGAACTGGAGACTGATGTACAGTCTTTTTTGGTTTTAATGGAGTTTTAAGCTTAGCATAAGATTTAATGGTGAGGGTAGTCGGTCTGAAGACACCTTCTGCAACCGAAGGTGTTTCTACTGCACCGGGATCTCTTTCGGCTCCGGTGTCGGACGGGCCTAATGAAGATGGCTGCGACGGCCTAGTACACTCCGCTTGAGAATCCGAAGCTGTCTGGGGTTCCAATTCTGCGGTCATCAGGGGCTGCGTAGGCACCTCACTGAAAACCGGAGAACTGGCGACAGGCCCAGCAGAGGCCTCGGAGTCTGGCTTGATTCTAGGCTGCCTGTCCTTATCCTTGCGTTTTTTATGCATGCCAGTCGTCGGCTGCTCCGACGGCATGATATAATTAAATTTCCTAAAGTAATGTCGTGCGAAGTCAAAACGGCATTTGATAGCTCGTTTATTAAACCTAGCACAAAACTGACAACCTGTGACGTCGTGGTCTGGGCCTAGGCAAGGAATACAATAAGAATGGAAGTCCTTATGAGGTATTTGCTTCCCACAAGAAATGCAATTGTTAACTTTTTCTGACATCGGACTGAGGCAAAAAAAAGGCTCCCCAACAGGGTACTTAGCTTTATTGAAGACCTTGGACCGAAATTCGATTCGAAAATCTCAGGTGTCGGCCGACCGGCACTTGCGAACTGCTTCTGCTTCGGGCACCACGCGGCAAGAACGACTGAAGAAAATGGCGTTGGATGCCTCTTATATACCCCTGGCGCACTGACGTCAGGGAAGAAGCGACAGCAACCGACGTCGGACCAAGACTTTGGAACTCTGGCCGTCTGCGGGACTGCCTGACAGCAGGATAACCCAAGTGTGATGACTGCAACAGGGTAACACGATGAACATCAAGTAATTTTTTTTCCCTATTTAAGATACATGACTGCTAAGACGACATTCCAGAGTCATGGTGCACATCATAAACCACCTCAGAGACCATCATTTGGCTGAAAGTTTGAAATGTATTTCATTATAAAGCACATTCTGGCCTTATACAACAGGGAGGCATGTGTACACTACCACCCTCTCAACAACCTGAAATACTACACTGCCCTGAGGTATGCATGAATGATGATATGCTCTACCAGTGGTTGATTCATTTTTGCAGTTTTTTTTTTTTTTAATGCTAGGAAAATTCTGATCTCTGGTCCACAGTTTGGAACTTAGTTGAATTGCCCATATAGTAATCATTTCTTACTTCTGGTTTATTCATGACTGATTAGCTATCTCTTCACAGAAAGACAAATGATCAACGTGGGATATATCCTCATTGGCTGAATTAAAACCACCGTCTACATCTGACTAATTATTTCACCTACTCTCCCCCAATGGTAGACTAAGACCTTTAGTTGACCTCCTACTGAGTAAATCTATTTTAATTACTTTGCACAGTCCCCGTTGCATAATTTATTTAGTTGCCTTTGATTATTGGGAAAGTCCAAAAAGGAAAAGCCTCATTTCAGATGATGTCCAGGAAGAAAAATTCTAGATTACATATATTTCAACAGGCATTTAGCATGACTCAGTAGAAACAAATATGCTTAACACTGCTGTATATAATTTTTAACAGGAAATCACCATGCCACATACAGTATATAGTGCATACAGCAAGTTAGGTTTACATGCATCTACAGAACTTTCATCATTTACTTTACAGTACATGTACACAGGCAGCAAAAGAAACTTATGCATATTTTGCCCTAACAGCTAAAATTCACTTAAGACGTGTAACCAGGAGATTATTGTAGCAAAAATGAGGAATGTTATAGTATTAAGATTGGTCTGATTGCATAAGGAGGGGATTTAATAATGAGACTGGTACAAGGGCAGGAATACTTTGTTAGCAGGTATATTTTCACTGAGTTTTTAAAATGCAGATGGGATAAGATTTTGAAAAGAAGGGGGGAGTAGTAATGTGGTTGTTATACAAGTAGGGCTATTTTGTTAGTAGGTATATTTTCAATGACATTTTAAACTGTAGATGGAATGAGATGTGAGTGATATTTGCAGGAATCAAACTCCACAATTTATCAATATACCCGAAGTGCAGTGTCTCGTTATGATTTTTGAATGATTAGTAGGTGTTGGTTCAGTGAGTGCAGTTGTTGAGTGAGTAACACTTCAATAAATGGCTGCTAACAGGGTATCTGTCAGAGGTACAAAGGATGTTTCGAGCAGTCCTACTGAGAGTGTAGACAGTAGATTAGGCACTTCCAACCAGGTAAGGGACAGTGTGCTAGAAAGTGATGGGTTCAGTTTATGTGGTTACTTGCACACTTTACAATTTTATTGTAAGGCTGCTCCAGTTTGGTTGGGAGTTACTGAAAACTGGCAAGGCATACAGGAAACTAGAGAGAAGATAGTTATCAGGATTTTTTAGTACTTCAAAATTATAAGTAACCATTTAATCTCGAGCATATGAAAAAAAAATAAAACTTTTAAATCAGCCTTGTGCAAATGGATGTCCAGAAATCCCAAGATTAAGACATTTACAACAATGGTCAATTTTGCACCTGCACAGGACTGTCTACTAACTTCTATGGTGCATGTAGTCACAGTCAAGGGCTGTCATCAATACTAAGACACTGTTTATTAGCAATTCCTCTTTAAGGTGGTTTTAAACGTGTCTGGTTTGACACTAAGTTATTAGAATATGCACAGGTATTACAAATGACATTTCTGCCCAGCACAGCTTAAAGTTTTTTCATCAAAATTCAGCTTTTCTTTTAGTGAAATTCCATGACTTCCTGCTGTCAAATGACTGTTGAAGATTCAGTGTTATTATATACTTAAGGGAATACTGTGATCAAAAGGTGGAAAATATATAACCCTGTTTAATGCAATACTACTGTCTAAAACCGGACCTGTGAGTGACAGACAGACATAATGGATGTCTAGCCTTTTGATTCCCTCACCTTAACACACTGCTCCAGAAGCAGTAGCAGCAGTTGGAGTTTGTTCAAGGTGCCCCTGCTGGCAGCCCATACAATCAGTGCCTTCAAAAGACAGTCTTTAGAGACCTGAGATAGGTTTCCACCATCTTTTATCTGTGGGTTCTACAAGTGCAATTCAAAACTTATGGCAAAGTTTCATGCAGCATTCTGTGCAAGCAGTACAGAAAATGTCACCATGTGTTCTGGCTCAGGATGTGGTATTGGAAACTTTCTAATGATAAAATGTTTGGATCAACATCCAAACTGAGTTTAAGAAAGAAAAAGAGTGGTGGAGGGGCTGGGCATAGACTCCTAACCTAACATGCATCACCAAGGCATGTACCAGTAGGAGGCAAGTATGCTCCTAAGCATGAGAATTAGACTCCATAATCTGCCAATCTGAAAGCAGCTGGAAAGGAAATACCAACAGTCACCCACAACAGAAGACTTCTGAACTCAGAACCAAGAATATTGCTAGGTTAACATTAATGGACAGTTTCTGGCACTGACTAACATTTTCTTAGATGCACCCAATTTCCCATCAAACAGTAAACTATATTACATTGAATGTTATACACCTTGGTGGTCATGGAAATGAAAGACCAAAAGTAAGCATTGTGCCAGAACAGGCTGTAAAACGAAAAGTTCTCTCATCAACTTAATCTTTTTTTTTTTTTTTTTAAATACAACTCTAGACATGTTTAATTCCATGGACGATTAATTTTGGGCAGTTAAACCGAATAACTAGATGAAATGGAGTGGATCAAAATTTGATTTCTAACAGTCTGCGCAGGCAAAGGATTTATTAGGCTATGCTATTCCTGAGGAAATAATGCAGGAAGATGTAACATAAAATACAAATTAGTATAAACTTTAGCAGTTAATCAGCAATTATAATAAATTACACACACCTTTACATTTCAGAAGTGATCATAATAATTCACTGCCCTTGCAGCACTTTTCTATTACAGAATCCTATTTATTTACCTGCTCCTTTATATCTTGCAATTGCTGCTGTAACTTTTGAACGTCTGCATTCACATTCGTGTTATCTTTGTCTCTCTGCATAGGAGGAATGTTGCCACTGGCTGCTAGGCAAAAAATAATTAGTAAAATAAAATAAAATAAAGACAGAAAAAAAGAAAGAAAAAATATGTGAAAACGTGGAACGAAAGAATCTTTATTAATTTTAAACATTTTGCTGATTGATAACTAAAACTTAAGATAACATTAATAATGCCAAGTGTAGCAGACTTCCTATTTTACAGGTTTCTGACTTCACTTTATATAGTTAAGAAATATTTTTATTTTTCTTCAAACTTGTAATAAATGTGTATGTATACCATACTGAATCAAAAACAGAATTACAATATGTAACATAAACCAGGTAAGGTCAGACAATGGAAAGTCACAACTGAAAAACAGCTTGACTGACGTAATGCGTACCAGCATGCACTACATCTAAGACAGACTATTAAAAATGAAATCCTTCACATTGTTTAACTACAGTGCATAACTTATCTTAGCTCTGTAAACTAATTCTTCCTCCTGTTTCAATCAAAAGCTCTGAACTCTTAAGAGCATGGCAAAGAAAAACATTAACTGGAAAAATGAAGTTAAGAGTTAAGGTAATTAACGCTAGACCTTCATGGACTGCAACCAGTAGGATTTTATAAGAACTCTTCTAATCACCACTATCTTGATGATTTCTAAAATTTTTCCAAAGTGAGGCCATGTCAGTCTTATCTCTCTCTCCGAAGAACTCAACAGAAATAACTATACAAAAAGGAGGTGGATCTGCCATACTTATCAAATTTTGAGTATTAAGAATCATAGATATGATAACAGAGGGTCCGAAAAAGGAGAGAAGCAACTTTTTTTTATAAAAAAAAGTTTTGTATATATTAGACCTTATATATTTAGTCTTGTCTTTCGGCTTTTCCCGGTTAGGGGTCGCCACAGCGGAACTCTGGTCCGCTAATGATTGGCAGTAGATTTTTACGTACTGGCTTGCCGGGCCTAACGCACAACCTTCAACGAAGGAACGCCCATTCACGCATGCCGTTACACAGACGCTCTGAGAATCGAACGGGCAACGTCTAACTGTGAGACGACAACGCTACCGCAGCACCACCACCACAGTACACCCTATATATTTAGTGATGATCGTTAAATAAGCTTAGTTTATTTTTAATAACATCTGCACCTACAGACAGGTCTGATTTTATGAGAAACATGGATACATCAGAGAGCCTAAATCACAGCAGTTGAGAGATATGAGATCCATTTCCTCAGGTTAAGTTCAAAAGAGTATAACAGGAGGGTACTACAAAAGACATCATTCCCATGACAGCAGGGAAGGCTCAAACAATTATGACTTCAGCACAAGAAGATGCTACAGTTGCTTAAGGGTACTAACATAACCAAAGAAATTGTGATGTAGATAGAAGGATAACTTGTACCATCTTGCACAGGCAAGTAGGAGAAAATGAAAATTATTGCTAAATATGCCTGACTAGCAGAAGGGGTTCACCTTACAAAAGTCAGTACCTACAAGCTACTCTTCTTACAAAACAAGTTTATATATATATATTTTTTTAACTTAATTTTTTTTTAATTGTATCTTAATTGAACAGATAGGTGGACTGATCCAGAGATCGTTTTCAGCCAAAGCCAGTGCAAGAGGTGTTTTGTGTCATCAACTCAACAAACACTGCGTTGGTTAAGCATTAGCCATCTTAAAGAAAAAGACTACAATGAGGGGTATCTTTATGCTTAAGATACAAACTAGTATTTAAATTATGTTGTTTAAGCAATAAGTTTAAACAATAAAAAGTGTGACTACATTAAAAGACAAATGATAATACAGAAATTTATTTTTTAACAAGCATATACATACATTATAAAAAATGTGTATTCTGGTAACATGACTACATTGTCAAAACTGAATTAAAAATAAATGACGGAAGGCAGACAAGAGTTAAAGAAGTATGAAGCATAGCAAAACCCACTAATCAAATTACAGTACCACTGTATAAACTGGCAGTGACTACTACTGCAAACAGAGAAGGGCAGAGGTTTAGAAAATTATGCCCATCCAGGTAAGAAGAGAGGAAGGTGGTTGGAAGTTCAGACTGCAGCAATAGTCCAGTTATTTAAAAATACAAAGTTGTGACAGGTAAGCTCACACAGCTGTACTACAGCATGTTCACTCTCAGGATCACTGTTGCAGTTCATCCATAATAACTGGGATATCTACAAAGTTCCGGTAAAGTCCCGGGTGCTGAACCACAGCATGCCCTGAAGCAATGGAGAGAGAAAACCAGATCCACTCTTCTTGAATAAATACTCCCTTTGTAGTACTTGAAAAAGGTATGGACAGATCAGGGCAAGTGACAGCTTCACAAATACTCTGCTGTGGTGACAGCTGCTGCTGTGATGTGTTGCTCTGACTCGTCCTGCTGTGGTCTTCATATCAACATCATAACATATGGCAAAGCAATTTAACAACCATTTGGATACGGTCTGCTTAAACAATGGCCTGGACTGTTCCCCATTTTTTTCAGAGAGGCTTAACCCTCTCCCCCAATGCTGAGGTCTTCATTTCCTCACATTCTATTACTTAATTCCAGGTTGCACAATCACAAAAAGAAAAAAAGGAGTCTCACTCCCCATTTCTAGCACTGTACTGCTGAACAACTTACTGCATATGCAGTTCAGAAAACAGACTTGACAATGAAGCTTCATGTTCACTCACTCCAAGCTCCTCAAATCCCACTACACTCAATGTGGTCCGACATTTAAAGACTCAATAAAAATAATGCTGGTGAACAAATTACATGTTCTCTAATCCTTTAGTTTTAGGCTCAAGAGAAGACAAAAAAGCAGCAGCTAAGGAGACTGGTTTAGGAACGTCTGTAGACCACTTCTGGTAAGAAAGTGAGGTCAGTCTTGAATGAAACCTTATTTTTTAGTAAAATGGGTACAGCTCTCTACAAATTAAAACCTGAATTCAACAGATTCTTCAGGGTGAGGTATCAGACGCTAACATGAGAGACTTGTAGGACAAACATTTGAGGGCAGTTGAGCTAGACAGTACAAAGGCAGGACTGGAAGTTTATCACTCACAAAATTATGGTCGCAAGGTGGAGAGATGTGCTTTCTGGGAGGTCTGAGCTGCAAGGCATGTTTCAAAAAGCTTCACAGCAAAGCCATTAGAAGCAGACTGAGTCTAAATGCAAGCAAGCTGAGACAGATGAAAAAAGCTGACTAAGCTACAACTTGCACAAAACATTCTGCAAAACACAGGGAAGCTCTACTGAAGGTGCACACTATTGCAGAGTGATCTTCTACCACATAAATTCAAAAATGTGGTCCAACTAGCTAGGTGAGACTTTTCTGCATCTGACCTTCAGCCTTCCTGTAAGATATGGACCAAATAAGGGGCAAAAATGTAACTAGAAGGGAGTAACCTGAAATTTTTCAAGCCAAAAACTGATCCCCTTGAGATGAGGGTGAAACTGGTGAGCTTAATGGGCCTTCCTTGATCATACCAGTTCAAGTTTGTGAAAGGCAGATCATGTCTCTTGAACCTGATCGACTTCTTTGAGGCAGTCACCAAAGCCGTGGATGAGGGTACGGTGGTTCACACAGCCTATCTTGACCTCACCAAGGCTTTCAACACCATCTCCCATTCTGGAATTATAGATAAACTTACTAAACTACGTATAAATCCCTACGTCACAAGATGGGTTGCCAACTGGCTCACTGACAGAACCCCACACTGTAAAAGTTGCAGACTCCAAATCTGACCTCAAGGCAGTGACAAGTAGAGTGCCACAGGGTTCCGTCCTGGGACCTCTCCTGTTTGGTTTCTACTTCTCTGAAGTACAGGCTAACACAGAAGGCCTCTGGCTGACAAAGTTCACAGATGACTGCAAACTAGGAACCATAGTCAAGTCCCCAAATGATGTGGACATCGTACAGAAGGGCCTCACTGAGACAGATGCCTGGTGTCAGAGCCATGGCCTCGAGCTCAATGCCAAAAAATGCAGTGTCATCCCCTTTGGTAAAAAACTCTGTACCCATGAACTACCACATAGGCAGCAATCTACTTAACACCGAATGCGTGACAAGAGACCTCGGGACCCAGGTGGACAGTAGTCTCTCCTTTGATAGTCACATCACCACAGTAGTCAGGAAGTCCTTCTACGTGGCACACCTCATCATAAAAGGGTTCTCATCCAGGAAAAAAAGAGGTCATTGTTCCCCTCTACTCGTCACTCATTAGACCCATTATAGAGTACAACGCCCCTTTTGGAATGTACCTCACAAGACATCTGCAGCAGCTGGAAATGCCACAAAAGTACCTCACAAAGAGGATTACTGGCCTCAAACAAATGCCCTACACTGACTGCCTCAAAAAACTCCAGCTTTACTCCATAGCATATCACCTACTCTGAGGTGATCTCTGCCTAATATATAAAGCTATGTCAAACCCAGAGCTGTTGGACATGCTACACCTAAAGAAATCCCAATCCCTCCAAGCTACATGCTCTAGGGACCTAAACCTTGTCACCACAATAAACAGGACACGCTGGAGGGATAGATTCCTGTCCCGGAGACTTCCTATACTCTGGAACAAGCTACCCATCTATGTCAAGCAACGTTCTTCATTAGCACTCTTCAAGAAAAATCTTGATGAGTGGATGGGAAATAGGAAATATACCCCAGGGATCACTTCTGTGTCTCTGCTGGACAGTGGCACAGGAAAATAACTTTCTTGGGTGGCGTAAGCTTTGGTACCTTGCTGTCTAGGCTTACGTAGGCCCTTGGGCCGATAGCCTAGTACTTACCTATGAACCTATACCCAAAGCTTGGCAATCCATGGTTGCCAAGATCAACTTGGAGCTATCCAGAGGTGTGTTGCTCTTTTCTGTCTTTAAAAGAACCCCTGCCATTAGAGTTGGCAGAAAAACAGACAGAAGTCTTTCTAGTGGAGGGAAAAGTTGTTGATGGCTGTGAATCCCTGGCAATAAATCAATCAGCATGGATGCCTATTAATTTAATATGATAGAAACTGTCTGTCTGGAGTGCCACAATCTATGTAATATCATAAAAGGTGCTCTGGTCTAGCTTCTACCAATGACAGGTTCACAAATACCTGCTCTCGTGGTCTGCTTACAGAGTTCTGCTAATTGCAAACGTAGACAGCTTGCAAATATAGATCCTGAAAGATGGTCAGGTCCCAGAACTTCATGGGCAGACTAAAAAGGGAGAAGAGGGAAGGAGCAAGTGTCCCTCTGTCAGCTGACTTACCACATTACTGTAGTGCAGTCTCACTGTTTCAAGGAATCCCCTTCAGAAGATCGAAAGTTCAAAAGACTGAAAATCAAAATATCTAAAACTCAAAATATTGAAAATCAAAATTGTCTCAAGAGTTGCTATATATAATTAGCAGTGGGTGTGAGGGGCACAGCCTCCACATGAGGGGTACAGAGGAGCTTGCCCTGCATTCAAAATATTTTTGATATTTTGAACTTTTGATCTTCTGACACAGAGCCGTTTGAAGAACCCATGGGTTGATGACAAACATTTCAAGGATGCTGAGAATTGTCATAATCTTCCTCACATTTATGTGCTTGTTTCTAAGTTCCCTGGGCCATTTTACCTTGCACTTTTAGCTGAAACAAATAGGCCTCCCATGTATTAGTCTAAGATACCGACCATAAGCTTCTATCCTGGCTTCAAGGAGGGAATGATGTTAGCACTCCAGGCTGGATCCTATCCAGATATACTTATAATTTCAGGAAGCACTGGATGTCAGGGTCCTTTGTAATTAATATGCAACAGACCTGAATCAAGTATATACAAAAGAATAAATGCAGATGCATTTCAGTCTCAAGTGGGCAAAAATCGGAAGCATGCACTTGGTGAAGACTACATGTACAGTAGTGAAGCCACAGAATAAAGGACTGAGCTGGTAATGGGATCTACCCACTCTAAATCTGAGGTACTGCTTATGTGCATTACAAACAGAGATGTGAAGAAAAGCGTCCACAGGTTTATACTAGGCTAACTACTAGGGCCCTTAAAACCCTAGCCATTCAACCCAAATGTGACCCACAAACTTAATTTGTTTAAAGAACTTGATTTATTGACAGCCATTGTCCATAAGACACATAGAAGCCAAACCAGGAGTGAATTTCCAATTACCCATCCATTGGTCCAATTTGCATTTAAGCAGCCATAGGGAGAAACTCTGCTTCACGTAGATGGGAAGCCTATTCCAGAAAATGAGAATTCTCTGAGAAAGATCTCTCTTTCTCTCCAGCATGTCCTATTTAAGTTGCAACTTGCAAGTAAAACTTAGGTCTTTTAATCTAGTAGTTCTGATGCTGTTTGTTTTGCGGATGTGCAAAAGATTCAACAGATGGTCCAGGGATATGTTTTTCATTGCATGCCAGGCAAAGATCACATCTCAGAAGTCTCTATGATACCAGGTAAAGAGACAGGACTTTTAGGTGATCAGAGTAGGACACTGTGTTTACTCTGTATTAATTTTGTAAGGAACTTTTTTGGACTTTCCAGTTGCTGCATGTGACTGGTCAAGTACATACAGTAGGGGGAATTATACTCTATGATGGGCATTATGAGGGCCACATACAGTGGTACAATTACCTCTCTGGACCTAGATGTCATGACCTTGCTTATAAGTTGAGCAACACTGAAGGATTTTCTTACTACGTTGGACACATGTTGGTCAAAGACTAGGTTACTATCTATGCGGGTTCCCAGACCCCTGACTAGTGAATCAACTTTTAAGAGTGTTTTATTGGTGACATAGTTACACCGTGGCAGACTTCCCAAAAGGTACTACAATACATTTCTTGGTATTGAGATTTAAGCCATGGCTTTGGCATCAATCATTTGTCTATTTACACCTTCCTTCCTGAAGGGTGTTCTTGTCTTGGGGGCATTCAATGGCTGCTCCCGGTTTGAAATCATCTGCAAACCTGGTTAGCCAGAGACTTTTGACATTGGCTTTGACATCCGAGAAGTAGATACCAAAGAGGAGGGGGCTTAGCACAAAGCCATGGGGAACTCCACTGGTGACCAGTCTTTTTGTGGAGGCAGCTTCACCAATTCCAACTTCCTGGGTCTTATCAGTGAGCCAGTTAGCTATCCAACATGTTATAAAGGGGTTTTATACCTAGTTCTGCAAGTCTGTTGACAATGCCTTGTTCATTGTACGCTAATGGCGCAGTGGTGCAGTGGTTAGCATTGACGTCTCACAGCAAGAGGTTCTCCTGTTCGATTCACGGCTGGGGTGGATGCATGTCCTCCCTGCGTTCACGTGGGTTTCCTTCCAGTTCTCCTGTTTCCTCCCACATTCCAAAGACATGCATCTGGAGCATTTCTCCCTGGGCCTCCAATGAAAATAGGCTCTGTCACAATCAGACTTTCCTGGTAAACAAATGTTAAATAAAATAATAAATGCCCAAGTAGAGTACTGTATCAAATGCCTTAGCAAGATCTAGGTAGGCAGAATGCACAGTCTTTCCCCATCCATTGCCTTAATGATCTTTTCAAAGAAGTGCACCAGATTCAGTAAGTATGACCTTCCTTTGACAATGTCAAATGGGGATGGATCCAGTGACAGGAGGTCTCCTATGTCATTGTTGATCATTTTCACGGCTTTGCAAGTAAGACTAGCCAGATAAATAGGTCTGTAGTTTTCAGATCTGCTGAAGAGCCTCCCTTATGAAGGGGATGATTATTGTAGTCCTCCACTCATGTGGCACAAAGCATGTTATAAGAATACAGCTAAATGACTACAGTGGTCGTAATAAGTTGTATTTTAGACTATTCAGGAGGTATCCTGGGATGTTATCAGGGCCCACCAAGGCAGTGCTTCTGGCTTTAGAGAGTGCAGCAAGTACATGCTTCCTAGTTATAGTTGCAGATGTTATGTTTAAGGGTATTACTGTGGGGATGGTTGGAGTTGGGTGGGTAAAGTTGAAATGTTTTAGATGAACAAGAAAGTATCCTTCATTAACACAGAGAAAATATTGTAAAGTTAGCACTTTTAATTTTGAACTGCTGTTGACTTGTTGAGGTTTAGGAGGTCTAGAATCTGCCACCATTGGTTTTCTTTCTTGGGTATTAGAAAATCTTTAATATGAACAGAATCTTTATCTCCTCACTGAGGATGGGATAGCTTTTACTGCACTATAAGCATCAACTGGTTCTTCTACACAGGGAATGCCAAGACGGAACTATTAAGAAGTTATGTAGTCACCATAATGTTCCCTATGTGTTGTCCATTTTCATTCTTCCTCAACTGATGGGTTTGGATCCGATTCCTCTGATCTGACTTGGTCGTTGCTAAAGCCTGTGGCAACCAAAAACTCTCAAGCTTCTCCCTTACCCAAAATTTACTTGTAATGCTCCAACCCCAAGCACCTCAAACTTTGTTTGCTGACTTACTAGAAAGGAAATATTTGTAGACAAACAGGAAAAGACTATATCTGGAGCTTAATACAAGAGATAATGAACATAAATCACTTATTCTTCCAGCAGTTTAGAAAGGAAGGGGGTTGGTGGGTGGGGAGTGCAGAAAGAATGAAAATGGACAACACAAATGGAAAGTTATGGTGAGTACATAACTTCTTCATCTGATGTTCTCAATTTTCATTCTATCCTCCATAGATGGGACAGAGTCCCCAACTCCCTAAGATCCCGGGTGGACTCAAGGAAGGATATTTCTGAACACAGTTGAACCAAATGATGCTCTACCTCTGGAGACTAAATCCAATTTGTAATGAGTAACCAAAGTATGGGGAGTGGTCCAATTTGCTGCAGCACAAATATCCATGAACATTCTAGACTGAAAAACTGAGAAAGCTGCCATGGATCTAGTTGAATGGGCCTGTAGCGGTTTTGGTAAGGTATGCCCAATTTATTATAAATAAATGAAATACAGTCAGCCAGCCATCTGGCTAAAGTTACGTTGGCATCTGGCTTTCCCAATTTTACATGTGCAAATGAGACAAAAAATTGGTCAGATTTTCTGATGTCTTTTGTTCTATCTAGGTAAAAACGTAATTGTCTGTGATCATCCAATAAATGTAACATGTATTCACCCTTGTTAGCAAATTTAGGAAAGAATACTGGCAAATTAATGGACTGACTGACATTAGATTCTGACACAAACTAACACATCCTTTCTTCCTAAGGTGGTAAGGTAACTCTATCCTTGTGAAAAATAAAGTATAAAGGTTTTGAGGACAATGCTTGAATGTTAGAAATTCATCTGGCAGAAGTAATGGCTACCAGAAAAAAATAGTCTTCCAAGAAAGGTATTTAAGGTCATACTTAGCTGATGGTTTGTATGGGGAACAAGTAAGAGGTTGCAGTACCAGATTCAGGTCCCATGGGGGAGTAGAGCCTTTAAATGAAGGTCTTAGAAGAGTACTCTCAAAAAAAATTAGCAGAGCTTATGAGAAGCAACTGAGAAACCCTCAAATCAAATGTGAAAATTCGATATAGCTGCTAACTGAACCTTAACTGTTGAGGAACTAGCTCCTTCTTTATAAAGTACAGCCAAAAATTCCAGGATGCTATGTACAGGAGCTGGAAAAGGATCAGCATTATTTTGGCAAGCCCAGTAAACACACCTTTTCCATTTACTGAAGTACAGCTTTCGTGTAGAGGGTTTATGGGAAGATAAAAGCATATGTCAGACAGGTGAAGACAGCAAAGGTTGTCTAGCTGTTAATGGAATTGGAGAAGTCAGGCCGCAAGCCTGAGGTTTGACAAATCTGGATAAATCATGCCTGTCAAATAAGACAGGAGGTCTGGAGTCGGATCCAGAATCCAAGGTTGGTGAAGTAAATGAGGCCAAAGGAAGTGGAACCAAATCTGTCGAGGCTTGTAAGGTGCAATGAGGATGACTCTGCTCTTCAACATGGCAGCATTCTATAGGAATTTCAGGATTAGTGGAAATGGATGATAACTGTAAAGTAGACCAGGGGGCCAATCGTGAAGGACAGCATCTCTGGGTAATTCCAGGAAATTAAGGCAAAGTAGCTGCTGCATTTCCTGTTTAGAGAAGAAGCAAAATGATCACAGCAAGGCTGGCCCCACTGATAGAAAATCATTTCTGCTATGTTCTTGTTGAGAGACCACTCATGAGGTAGAAAAATGCACCTGCTCAGCTTGTCTGCTATCACACTGGACTTCCCTGGAATGTACTTTGCTATGAGAAAGTGGATGTATGAGATCACCCATTGCCACACTCTGTGTGCTTCTCGGCACAAGGGATAAGAACAGGTTTCTCCTTGTCTGCTGATGTACCAAACTACTGACATATTGTCCATTTGAATTGCAGAGGTCCCCAGAGTGAGAGCATTCTGAATGGTCTGCAATGCTAAAAGCACTGCTCTCACAGCATGGCCATAAAAACCAAGAAGGCAGCAGCACAGACCACTAACACAGCAAAACACACAATCCCAAGAAAATGCAGAAGGCATCACTGCAGCTGTGCCAAGAAATGACAAGCTAAAAAAAAACATGTCCTAAACCAGCAACCCCAGGAAGAATTGCAGCACTAGGGTAGCCTCCCTCTGAAATATATAACCAAAAACTAGCTTTTAAAAAGGGTCATTATAGTCCATTTCTTGGATAAAAAGACTGTGGTACAACTACTCTGCTCCTACAGATGAGAACCTACAGGATCTTTGCCTATTTGATATGCCCTTAGCCAACCAGACGTTTTCCATCAGCACTGGAATCAGATCACAATTTTATGGTTTACACATCCAGATAGAGTCACCATCCAACAGGAAAACCCACCTGATCTTCTGTCTGACTGTGAAATAAAACAGAGCTGTTGCATATTTCCAAGTGGACTGTTATGAAAGTTCAGGATACCAGCCAGAATTTGCAGCCTTCCCTACAATTTCTCCTCATGGAGATAACAGGATTGCCATCTAGGCCATATGGCACACATTCCCCCTCCACTATATACAAGACATGTTTACTTCATTTCAGTCAAATTCTTTTGAGGAACCTAAAGAAGCAATGGCTTGACAGGGTGTAAGGATCTTGTCTTTATTCTCTCTATCTACATGTTACTTAGAGATGCACAGGATTCCCAACACATACATAGTGACTTACTGGGGCACGTCTCTCACTTTCTTTGAGTTGTGGACTGGCACTTCATATCCAAGTACTTTCCTTCTAACCTTCTATCCTTGATTTTGATGGTTCACAAGCTTTTTAGACTGCAGATGTCAAGCACACAGAATCAAGTAAAAGCACTGTACTATAGGTTATAGGTCTTTCCTCAAGAGATGATGGTCCAGTTTTGGATACTCCTCGAACTTTGTCTCTCTACTTGCATATCAAAAGAAACTAACGTGCATGTAACATTAGTAAGCACAAGCAGCTACTACTGCACATTAACTGTTAATACAGTTTTCTGTGCAATGCATACTTTATGCAGTCGTCTCATACACAGTGCCTTGTCCCAAATTTCTGCTCCTGTTAACACGCACTTTACATGGCTAAGCATGTCCTGGGGCCATACATTATACAGTCCTTCCCAACTTAACAGCAATAATTTTTCCTACTGTAACACATCTGCTTACTTACCAGTACAGTTAAGGAGCATGAAGGCCTGTTCCTATGTCAGTGTCTCGCATATATTGAACTATATCTGTCAGAAAGTTTGGTGCTTCCATAAAGCATGTCAGCCACCCATAAGTATTCCATTACAACTGCGATGTTTACCACAGTTTTTTTTTTTTCAAATATTCCTACTGGTCAAGTATCCTGGAAAACTTGTTTGATTTCCAAAGGGACGGGAGGTTGCAAGTTGGGTTCTAAAGAAAAATTCTCAAACACATCCTAAAAAGCTTCAATAACTGGAGTGGGATAGGAGGGCCCTGATTATTCTCTTCCTAAATATGCATAAGAACATAGGAGGCTACTAGGCTAGTAGCCCTAGAGTCTTTTTAAGACTAACCATTCATGCTCCAATTTTCCTAATTATCAGTGCCAAAGGGCTAGAATAGCTTTGGCATATGCCTGTACTTTAGAGCATCTACAAGCTGTACAATCTGCCCCTGTAAGTAATGGAGACACAGGGGACAAGCCAGGGGTGAATTTGAAATTTCCTATCCACTGGTCAAAAAGTACAGTTTTGTACCTACCATAAATGTAGATGTCCGAACAGGATAGCATCTGCAGTCCTTACAAATGGGTTGTCCTGTCGTCAGGCAGCCCTTCGGTCGGCCGGATTCCAAAGTCTGGGTCTGGCCTCGGCTGGTGTCGCACTTCACCCGACGTCATCTCTGCTGGTCTTCGGGTATAAAGGCATCAGCCGACGCCATTTTCCTCAGTGTTTCTTGCCCCAGATGCCAGTTGCCCTCTTGGATAGCTAAATTTTTGGGTAAATGCCAATATTTCCAAAAGGTAGAATGCAAACACAAAACAAATAAGCATGTATGTACATATATACAAACAAATACACCATAAGAGATCCCCAGCTAGCTATTAGGGGCAAATACCCTAGGAGTACCACAGAGGGGAAGGAGGCGGGTAATCCTGACTGCAGATGCTATCCTGTTCGGACATCTACATTTATGGTAGGTACAAAACTGTACTATGTCCTTCAAGGATGCATCTGCAGTCCTTACAAATGGGTAGAATACCATAGCCAAACTAGGGAGGAGGAAGAAGAATTATGGTGTAGTTAGGATCCCTTGCAAAACAGCAGTGGCAAACCCTGCTCGGGATCTAGAGTATAGAGGTAAGTTATAATGCTTGGCAAATGTATGCACGGAGGTCCAAGTAGCCGCCTCAATAATGTCCTTGGTAGCCACTCCTCGTAAGAAAGCTGTGGTAGTGGCTGTAGCCCTTGTAGAATGAGGTCTTATGTTCTGTGGAATTTGCTTTCCATGGTAGGAGTAACAGAATCTTATGCAATTTCCTATCCACTTGGAGATTGTCTGTTTGGAAATTGCTTTTCCTTCCCTTCCTGTTGCACAAGCTACTAGGAGCTGGTCAGTTTTTCTATTGCCCTTGGTTCTGTCCAGGCCTGCATGGAGAAGCTCTGCCAAATACTCCAGGATGTTGGCAATATCTACCTTTGACACATCTTTCCCTCTTTCAGTACTCCAAATGACAAACCTTTTCCATTTTCCTGCATAGTTCCTTCTTGTTGAAGGTCTGCGGGCCTCAAGGATAATGTCTTTAACCCTTTGGGATAAATCTGGGTTAGTTGTTCTTATGTAATGTTCCAGGCAGTCAGTTGTAGAGTTTTCAGGTTTGGATGCAGGATGTTGTAGTTGCTCCGAGTTAACATCAAAGGAATCAGGGGTAGTGTCCACGTTTCCCCCCGAGACATGCTCTTCAGCAATGGATACCAATGTTGTCTTGGCCAATTTGGAGCTATCAGAATTATCCTTGGACGTTCCTCTTTGATTTTCAGTAGTACCTTGTGCATCAAAGAAAGGGGTGGAAATGCATATGCTGTCAGGCCTTTCCAGCTGAAGGATAGAGAGTCCACCTTCCAAGCAAGTGGGTGGAATGTCCTTGTGCAGAATTTCTTGAGCTGGTGATTGAGTGGGGATGCGAAAAGGTCTACTTGTGGCATTCCCCATTTCTTTGTGATGGCCTTGAAGATGTCCGGGTGTAGCATCCATTCGTGAGCATCCGAGGTAGTTCTGCTTAACATGTCTGCTAGGGTGTTTTCTTTTCCCGGTACAAATATTGCCTGTAACTGAATGTTGTAGCTCAGAGCCATATTCCATAGGTCCAGGGCCATGCGGCATAGGGGGTATGAATGAGTGCCTCCCTGTTTGTTGATGTACCACATGACTGTGGTGTTGTCTGTCCTTATCATCAATTGGCCTTCTTTGAGGAATGGTCTGAAATTCTGGATTGCTAGTTTTACTGCCAGCATTTCTTTTTGATTTATGTGCAGGTGCAGCTGATCTGGAGTCCATAAACCTTGAATGCACTTGTCCAGCATGTGGGCCCCCCAACCGAGGTCTGAGGCATCCGTTGTGATGGTTTGGCTTGTTTGAATATTGTGGAAGGGCAAACCTGGGTTTGACTGGCATGCCTGAGCCCACCATAGGAACTCTTGTTTCAGGCATGGGATTAGTGGTATTTCGGTTTCCAAGCTGTGCCTGTGCTGAGACCATAAATTCTTTAGGTACCACTGTAGCTTTCTCATATGCAGTCTGGCATGGGGGACCAGGATTATGCAGGATGCCATGAAGCCCAAGGCCTGCAGTACTTTCCTTGCTGTTAGTTTGTTCTGCTTTGTTAATGCCAAGTAAAGAGGAAGTTGTTCTTGTTTTTCTGCAGTTAGGAATGCCATCTGTTTTACTGTGTCCAATTCTGCACCCAAGAATGTTCTTGTTTGGGATGGTATCAGTCTTGACTTTTTTAAATTGACTGTGTATCCCAGGGCTTGTAGTAAGCAAATGACTCTCTGTAAGTCTTGTGTCAGCTTGCTTTTGTTGTCCGCTTGTATCAGGCAGTCGTCCAGGTATGGATAAATTTGGATTCCCTGAAGCCTGCAATGAGCGATTACTGATGCCAGGCATTTCGTGAACACTCTGGGCGCAGTAGATAAGCCAAAGGGCAATGCTGAGAATTGATAATGCTCTGATCCTGCAAGAAATCTGAGGTATCTTCTGCAATTTGGTCGTATGGGGACGTGCAGGTATGCCTCCTTGAGATCTAGAGTCAACAGCCAACACTCCTTGCCCAGCATGGGAAGAAGTTGCTGTAGGGTCAGCATTTTGAATTTTGGAACAATGATGAATGTGTTTAAGGCGGACAGGTCGAGAATAGGTCTCCAACTTTTCTCTTTTCTTGGTACTAGGAAAAGTCTGGAGTAAAATCCCTTGCCCTGTTCTGTAGGTGGTACCCTTTCCACAGCTCTCATCTTTGTTAATTGAGTTATTTGTTTTAGAGCTTCTGTCTTTTGATTTGGTGGTAGGTTTGGCATTCCTCTTTTTATTGGTAAGGTGTGGAAATGAAACCTGTAGCCTTGGTCTATAGTTTGCAAAATTCACTTGTCTCTTGTGATATAGTGCCAGTTTTTTGAAAATAAGGCTAACTTTCCGCCTAAGGGTGCTGCTATTTGTTCCCTGGTAGGCGGTGTGAGAGCCAAGTCACTGTGATTGTCCTGTTGCAGTGGCAGTGGTTGTATCTGTGCCTTGTTGGTTATTGCTTTGTCACTGGCGTCCCCTGTAGGCACCTCCTCTGGATTGATTTCTGCCTCTGGAACGTCTATTCCTGCCTCTCTGAGTTTTAGAGGAGTCTGGAAAGGACCAATTTTTGGAAGACCAGTTCCTGCTAAATCTTGGAGGCTGAACCTGTAGGAAATCTTTAACTGTTTGTACAGATTTTGCCTTCTCTTCCATTTTCTTCATTACTTGTTGGGCAGGAGAACCAAATAGACTGACCTTATCCATAGGAGCATCTAATAGCTTTGCTTTAACATGATCCGGCAAGACCTGTTCTTTCAACCATGCATGCCTTCTTATAACTGTGCCAGTCATGGCTGATCTAAATGAAGCCTCCAGTGCATCATAGCCACATTTTAAAGAATGGTTACTAACCTGCTGAATGTTATTCACCATTTCTAGAACATATTTCTTATCTAAGGAATCATCAGAGGACAGTTTCTTAGTTAACTGATCAAGCATAAACTCTTGGTATTGGATCATATGAAACTGACAGTTCAAAGCTCTAGCTGAGAGAGTAGCAGAGGTGTATACTTTTTACCCCATCTCTCTAAGGACCTGGATTCCCTTTCAGAAGGGAGAGGGTTTTCAGAGGTTGAAGCTACTGCCTTAGGCCCCTGTGAGATAGTCTCAGGATCTGCAAAGGAAGCCTTGTATAAGTGGTGATGAGTGTCCGGTACCCTGTAAAACCTATCGGGCTTGGCAGGGGCTGGAGGTAAAGTATCAGGAGCAGTGCAAACATCATTAAATGCATCATCCACAACAGGAAGAACTGGAGGTATAGCTAAGGGCCTATGTTGTGGTAAGTGTAAAAAGGTCCTAAGCCTTTTTCTTGAATCTGAGAAATCTTGTCCCTGCCATTGGAATTGCTCTCTCATGGCATGTAAGGTTTCCCCAAAGGAAAATTCCTCTGGTGGAGAGGCAGAAGGAATAGATTCTTCAGCATCGGAATCTTCATAAGTAGAAAAAGGAGCCTCTGGATGATCTGTATTGTCTGTATCATCAGAAGAGTCATCTGAGGACACTGGCTCAGGGGGTTCTGCTCTAGGTCTCTTTTCTGGAGGTTGAGAGGCCCTGTCTGGGTGAGATTGGGATCCCCTTATTAGAGAGATGAGATCCTCTGCCAGAGTAAGCATTTGGGAACTTGAACTGGGCCTGTGAGAGGGGGGCTTAACAGGCACAGACTTAGCAGTTTTGGCTGCTTTAGCCCTGGCAAAGGCCTTTATAGACATGGCTGCAGGAGGCCTAGCAGCACCACGTGCTGGGGTAGAGACATCCAAAGGGATGGTGTCCGGTAATTCTGGAGAAACCACATTAGTAGGCAAAACTTCAGAGGCCGATTCAACTAGGGTAGAAGGGGCCTCAGTAGTAATCATGGATTCGGCTGTAGATTGACCAGTTTGCTTGGTTTCGGCCGAAACCGAGACACTCGCGGTTTGCTTAACCGTGGTTTCGGCCGAAACTGCGGACCGCGAGTGTCGGTCTTTTTCTTTGCGTTTTTTAACAATTTGAGTGGTCGGAGGATCCGACGGCATAATGTACGCAAAATCTGAGCCGAAAAACTGTTCAGCAAACTCTGACCGACGACTAAGCATTCGTCGGTTGAAGGAAGCACAGGCTAAACAAGCTGCTACGTCGTGGTCTGGGTCTAAACAAGGTAAGCAGTAAGAGTGGAAATCTTTATGAGGTATTTGTTTCCCACAAGTTAAACAGTTATTCACTTTTTCTGACATCGGCTGAGGCAAGAAAGAGTCCCCAACGGGTACTTAGCTTTTAGAAGTCTTGGTAGTATTCGGAAGTAGTAATCTCTGGATCTGACCAACCGGCACTTGCGAACAGCTTCTGCTTCGGGCGCCACGCGGCAAGAAAGACTGAGGAAAATGGCGTCGGCTGATGCCTTTATACCCGAAGACCAGCAGAGATGACGTCGGGTGAAGTGCGACACCAGCCGAGGCCAGACCCAGACTTTGGAATCCGGCCGACCGAAGGGCTGCCTGACGACAGGACAACCCATTTGTAAGGACTGCAGATGCATCCTTGAAGGACATCTGCATTTGAACAGGCTTACGGAAGAGTTATGCTTGTTCCAGAGACAGGGTAATCTCTGAAGCACATACTGAGCCTCCAACATGTTTTGTTAATGTCACAGATGAGGTTTAGATCCTCTGATCAGGTTAATTGTACTGCTGTTTATTTTGTGAATGTGTAGCAAATACATCTGGGCTGGATCAGAGGAAGGCCTTGTAGGTTAGGCATAGATAATCCCTCAGTAGTCTGCAAGAAACCAAGTACAGTGACAGGCCTTTGAGCCAGTCCCACTGCACACATTTTTACACTCTGTATTCTTTTAGTGAGGAACCCCTGTGGCTACTCCAGCCGTTGCAAATGCAATGCAATCAGGTACATGCCAAAGGATGCACTGTACCCAATTATTGGTCTAATGGGAGCCGAGTACAGTGGGACTATGATCTCCTTAGAAATGCATGCCATGCCCTTACTTGTAAGCTGTGCCATGTAGAAGGATTTTCTCACAACCACGGACATATAGGGATCAAAGTTCAGATTACTGTCGACCTGAGCTCCCAAATCCCCTAATGCTGGGTATACTTCTAATGTTACCAATGTTGTAATTTGTAGGGGTGGTCATCTTCCTAAAGGGTATAATTATGCATTCTATTGCATTGAGTTTTAGGCCACTGCTCTGGCACCAGTGATTTCTTTGTACCGGATCCTCCTGGAGAATTTCTACATCTTTAGGAGATTCAGTGGCTGCACCCAGCTTGCAGTCATCAACAAACGTGGTCAGCCAAAGGCCCTCTATATTTGCCTTGACTTCAGAGAAGCATATTCCAAACAGGAGAAGTCCTAGTACTAAGCCCTGTGGGACTCCAACAGTAACAGCTCCCTTGATGGAGCTGGATTATACCACTTTAATTTCATGAGTCCCAATTGTAAGCCATTTGGCTATCTATCGGGTGGCAACTGGATTTATGCTTAAAATCTGTATTTGCCTAGAATACCTGTGTGAGGTATTGTGTCAAATGTCATTGCCAGGTCAAGGCAGGCAGTATGTACCATTCTGCCCTCATCCATGACTCTAGTGACCTTCTTAAAGAAGTCCACTAGATTTAGTATACATGACCTACCCTTGACATAGATTTCCTATGATTTTAACAGGACCACAATAATTCTTTCCATAGCCCAGCATATAAGACTAGTCCAACTTATGGGTCTGTACTTCCCAGGTCCTGCTGATGGTCACCCTTTGTGTAGAAGGATGATGACTGCAGTCCTTCATTCCCTGAGAAAGAAACTTGTCTAGAGGCTGTGGTTGAATAGAGATTCTAGTGGGCCTCATAGGTTATGTTTCAAGTTATTTAGGAGGCATCCGGAGATATTATCAGGACCCATCAATGGAGTATTTTTAGCTCTGGAGAGTGGAGTGAGGACCTGTTTTTTTACTGATAGTTGGAGGATAAATGGTAAAGTGTATTTCTTGGGGGGGGGGGGGAGTAACAGGGCAGTTAACGTTGACCTAAATACCTAAATTTGCCAGCCAGCAAACTTTCTACATCCTCCGCATTGTTATTGGCATTTCCATTTACGATTAGTTCAGCACACCGCTGGTTGTTCACCTTACAGCTGCATACATAACTGAAAAATGCTTTACGGTTTTCATCAGCCTGGGAGGCTACTTTTGCCACAAAGTTTGGTTTGGTGGATTTGATTAGTCCCCTTGAATTGCTTGCAACTGACAAGGGCATTTTTCACCTGTTGGGCATAGCCCTTCCTATTTTTGGACAGGACTTTCTTTTGTTGTACAACTTATTTATACTAGGGCTCCACCAAAGGGGTTTGTTTTTGGAGTATGTCCTAAGTTTATTTCAGTTTGGTATTTCTGTTTCTTTGAAGTTATTTACATGCTTGTACAAAGTTTCTGTAATTACTTCTGCAAAGGTCTCAGTGGGCTTGAAATCTATCTATGCTATCATTTAATATGATGTAGTTAGCACTGGAAAAGTTCTTAAAGGTTCTGAGGTTTGCTGGGAGTTTGGGCTTTATATTTATTTCAATAGTGACTGCTTAGTGATCTGATCTGACCAGTGAGGACGTTACATTAGGGTGTGTAACCTTTCCACATATTTGTGGAGAACCAAACCCAGGATATTTGCACACCACAGCAGGTGTAAAGACAGAATAGTTGTGTAAAATCTTACCATAACTATAGATGTCCTTCTCGTCCATGTTGCAGTATTCTAACATGACGGATATTCTGCCTGAGGTGACCTGAACATCCGGCCCATCTACAAAAGCTTAGCCTGGGTGCTGTATGGTGCGTGGGATGTCACACACAGGTACCATAAACCGTGGGCATAAATGTGACGTCTGCACACACTGACCTCAAAACTGAATGCCCCAGTCAGACAAGAGTCAAAGGATAACTGATAAGGATGTAATCCAGTAAGGGGAAAAAAAGGAAAGAGGTCCTAAGTGGGGGAAGGAGGGAGGGATAGGAATACTGCAACATGGAAGAGTTATGGTAAGATTTTACACAACTGTTCTATGTCGTTCTATTCTCATGTTGCAGTATTCTAACAAGAGGGAGAATAACAAAGCTCAGCATGTGATATGGGAGGAGGAGATAGAGGAGCTCTCTATGAATCCATGCAGGATGGCTTTAGCAAAACCTGTTCTAGCCCTAGAGATGTTGTCCAGTTTGCAATGTTTAGTAAAGGTGTGGACTGAAATCCAAGTGGCTCCCTCTAGAATGAAGGCTATATCTGGTCCTTTGAAAAAAGCCCCTGAGGAGGCCACAGCCCTGGTGGAGTGGGTCCTCATGGTATAAGGCAACTGCTTGCCATGGAAGGAGTAACAGAAGTAAATATTGTGGGAAGAAATAGCCAGGGAATTGTTATGGCTAGGCTTGTATAGGCCCTAGGCCCAATAGCCTAGTACCAACCTATGAACCTATATCATGTGGGAAATGCAAGAACTGATTGTTTGCTTGGAGACAGCCTTTCCCAGAGCTATGGGGTGAAAGGATACAAATAGCTGGTTTGACTTTCTGATGTGCTTGGTCTTGTCTAGCTAGAATCTAAGATGTCTGTGACCATCCAGGAAATGGAGCACTCTCTCACTGTCATTCTGAGGAGAAAGAAAGAAAGTGGGTAAATGGCTAGACTGATTAAGGTTCACAGGTGTGTACTAAGCTAATGGCCCTGGAGCCTTTACAAGCCTAGCCCATAGGATTACCCTGGCATTGTGCCACCCAACCTTAGTTCCTAGTGCCTCTGTCGAGTAGAGCCACTGGAGTGATCCCCGGGGTGAATTTTCTATTTCCCATCCACTCAAGATTTTTCTTAAATAGGGCCAGTGAGGTGCTCTGCTTGACATGTATGGGAAGTCTATTCCACAGCATGTCCATTTACCTGTTATGTCTGCTTGTTTACCTCTTAACCCACCATTACTATCCAGATAAAGGGATAGTTCATTGACCACTGTAGGCATGAAGGAGGGGTTGGTGTGGAGAGAGACCCTATCCTTACGAAATATTAAGTAGGGTGGGTTGGCCATGAGTGCTTGTAACTCTGAGACCTTTCTGGCCAAAGTCAAGGCTACCAGAAGCACTGCTTTCCAACTGCACAGCTTTAAAGTGGCTGAAGCTGCTGGTTCAAAGGGACCAGTCGTGAGTTTTTCTAAGACAAAATTCAGATCCCAAGGGAGAGGGATGGGGTTTCCTTGGTGGTCTGATGTTTAGGACCCCCTTAAGTAAAACATTTACCTCTAATCTGGATAATAATGGTGGGTTAAGAGGTAAACAAGCAGACATAACAGATAAATGGACTTTCACTGAGGAATATGAAAGTTCAGACTTAAGTAGTTCACACAGATAAGCCAAAACTACAGGCATGTCTGTCTGAAAGGGATCTACTTGTCTGTGTAGGTACCAACTGGAGAACCTTTTCCATTTGGATAAGTATGATCTCCTAGTAGTGGGTTTCCTGGCCTCCTGCAGGACAGAAAGCATGTCCTCTGAATAAAGGTGTCTAAAAGGGATCAAAAGTTTATCACCCATAGGGTTAGTCAGAGTTTGTAAGTGTTGGTGGATGAGGGATCCCTTCTGTTGTGTGATGAGATTCACCTTATGTGGTAACTTGTGGTGATTGCCCTTGGCTAGTGAAAAAAGTAGGGGGAACCAGTGCTGCCTTGGCCAGAAGGGGGTCACCAACAAGATTTGCGGTTTGTCCTGCTGAATCTGTATGACAGGAAAGGGGGGACTGCATAAAGAAACATCCCCTTCCAGGAGATTGTGAAGGCATCCACCCTCCACGCTTGTGGGGAGGGGGCTCTTGTGCAGAATAACTGTAGCTGTCTGCTCAGAGGGGAGGCAAACAGATCTATATGTGGTGTTCCCCACCAGTGGACAATGTCCAGGAAGACATCTCTTTGCAACATCCATTCGTAATTCTGTGATACTGACTTGCTCAGTGCATCCACCTGAACATTGGTTTGTGGGGGAATGTAAACTGCCTGCAGTGTCACTTTGGAGAGGCTAGTCATTTCCCAAGCCTGGATGGCTAGCCTGCAGAGCAAGTAGGATTTTGTCCCCCTTACTTGTTGATGTACCACAGTGATGTCTGTAAAAAAATTTTTTTAGAGGTCCTGGATGAATAAGGAGAAGGAATGCTTTCAGGGCTAGGATAAGAGCGGTCATCTCCCTGGTACTGAAGTGTTTCTTCTGAAGGCAAGTGTCTCATTGCCCTTGAACCTTCAGGCCATTCATAGATGCCCCCCACTCGAGATCTGATGTATCTGTGTACATTTGTTGAAGTGCAGGGACAGGTTGTAATGGTAGTCCTGGATTTGGATGAATTTGCTGGATCCACCACAGGATTTGCTTCTTGAGACAGGGAAGGAATGAGACCTGAAACTGTAATGGATGAGAGTGTTGGGACCAAACATTCTTCAGGTACCATTGAAGTTTCATCATATGTAGACTGGCCAGGGGAAGCATTGCTGCCATGAGACCCAAGAGGTGAAGGAACTGCCTGGCTGAAACGGAGTTGGTCAGCAGTAGATCTTGGAAGTAAGCGGTCAATGATGGGACCTTGTCTGGGGGAAGAAAGGCCTTCATCAAATCTGTCCTTATTCTGCAGCCCAAGAAAATCTGATCTAGGGTAGGAGTACAGGAGGATTTGAGTTGGTTGGCTGTGAAACCTAGCCCTTCGAGGAGGGAAATTGTGAATTTAAGGTGTTTTAACAGGGTATTTGGTTGATCTTCCTGAATAAGGAGGTCATCCAAGTATGGGAAGATTTGAATGCCCCTAGTTCTGCAAAAGGCCACTACAGGGGCTAGGCATTTTGTAAATGCACTTGGTGCTATAGACAAGCCAAAGGGCAAAGCAGTAAACTGATAGTGCAAGGATTGCACAGCAAATCGCAAGAATTTTCGATAAGATGGGTGGATAGGATGTGAAGATATGCATCCTTCCGGTCTAGAGTGCCAGGAAAGATCTGAGAGTCAAGAGCAGAAGGAGGGTTTGGAGTGACAGCATACAGAATGTGAGTACATGCAGGAAAGGGTTTAGAAGGGACAGGTCTGGATGACTCTTCATGGGCCATCCTTTCTTAGGACTAGGAAGATTCTGGAGTAGAAGCCTTCACCTTCCTGTTCTGAAAGAACCCTTTGGATTGTGCCCTGATGCAAGAGACCTCGTATGACTTGTGGGAGGAGGTGTGTTTGGTCCTTTAGAGGTTGTGGGATACATTTTTGGAGACGGATTTCCCATCAGGTAAAGAAGTAACCCTTTTCCACAACTGAAAGACCCAGTTGTCTGAGATTATCTGTTGCCACAAGGGAAGACAGTGAGAGAGATGGGCAGAACAGGGTAGATGATTTGGAGGGGTCATGCACAGGTTGACCTGTCAGGAAAGGGTAGTTTGTGAAAAGGTTGTGAAGAGGTTGGTCTGGATGAGGATGTTTTCCTGGCACCTTTCCGAGATTTGGGAGTAGGTGGTGCAGAAACCTTCCTGACAAAACTTGGTTTGGCACAGGCGAGACAAAGAGGTGCTTAAGGTCCTGCAGTTCCTTGCTCTTTTCCTGCAGATTTTTAAACAACTCTGCTGACGGTCTTCCAAAGAGAAAGTTATTGTCAAGAGGAGCATCCATAATCTTGTTTTTAAAATCATCTGGTAATGGCTGTAGTCTGAGCCAGGAGTATCTACGGAACACCAAGACTGAAGTAGCAGACCTGGCTGATGCTTCTACAGCATCATAACTGCATTCAACTGAATGCCTAGTAACCTCAGCAGCTAAGGAGAGAGTGGAGGAAAGTTGTGCCTTAATGGTAGAATCAATTATGGAGGACAGCTGACCCATGGCCTGCGAGACAAGATCCAAAGCATACTTTACCATATGCATTTGGTAGCTGATGGCTCTGAAAGCCAGGGTGAATGAAGTACATATTTTAATCCTCAGTCTGTCCATTTTACTGTCTTTGTCTGATGGGAGTAAGAAGGAAGAGGGAATCTGTCTCGACTGTTTGTCCGCCGAGACAGCAATCACAGCTAGGTCTGCCATAGGAGGCTTGATGAAGTATATAAAGTCATCAGGAACTTTATAGAATGTGTCTGGTTTCTTTGCAGCTGGTGGTTGAGATTTTGGTGGTTTTGAAGCTAAAGTAAAGTCGTCCAGGTAGGCTGGAATCACTGGGGGGATGGCTGAGGGGGAGGGGGATTCCATCTGCAGAAGTTCATAATACCTTTTTTGTACTTCTGTCATTTGTGTGGAATCCCATTTGAAATATTCCCTCATTTTTGAAATTGTTTCCCCAAAGGTTATATCGTCAGGTGGGGAATCTCCCTCTAAGGAGTCCTCCTTTGGAGAACAGTATTCCAAGAGAGAGGCCAGCTGAGAGGCATATGAGAGGGACTCGTCAAAAGAAGGGGAGGAATAGTCCTCCTCTAGAGTTCTCAGGTTGGTGAAATGGGCCCAATGAAGCAGGGCTGGGGCTCAAAGTTGGTAGAGTAGTAGGAGCTTGGGAGGAAGCAGGTCAAAGGCCAAAAAGGCATTACAAAGAGACTGAGAAAAGGCCCACCAGTCTGGCAAACCTTCTGATGAAGCAGACAGGTGTTTGATCTTCTGCGTTCTTTTCAGAAAGGAGGTCTTTGTTATATGCTGAACAGACAAAGGCCTAGGATCTGAGGCCAGCAAAGGGCTTGGAGTGGATTCGTCTGGAATGGAAGGTAACACTAACCGATCAGGTGAACCTGGTTCTCCCTGACGTCAGAAGCAGACATCGCAGGTACCTTCGTGGATGTGCAGGTTGGAGAAAATAGGGCGGCGTCCAAAGTGGCACCCGCCGAAGTCACTAAAGCCATCAGAAGTACCTCAGTCCCTAAATCAACAGCTGGCAGGACATGCGAACTTAAAGCACAGTTGCTTTTTATGGCTTAGTAACTTGGGCCTTCTTTCTCGACGGTTCGTCTGAGATGGCCGGAGTTGCTTCCATGCCTAATGCGAGTCGTTTAAGATGCTGATTTTCAATGAATAAGTTCAGGGCTGAAAAACAGCTGCGTAGTGCTTCTGGAACAAATGACTGGCAGATGGAACACACGTTGTAGTTATGGGTAGGCCCTACAGAGAAAAGGTAGAGGTCATGGCTATCTTTGTGTACAATTTGACATCTGTACTTACATTTTCCCATTCTAAATGACATGGAAGGAATCAACTAATTGGAAAAACAAATCAGTGACCAAGGCTAGAAAAAAGGGTCCCCAACATGGTACTTATCTTTCGGGAGTCACTTGGCGTTCGACTGGAGGAAGAGAAGTTCTGAGGTCAGTGCATGCAGACGTCACATTTATGGTCCACGGTTTATGGTACCAACATGTGACATCCCATGCAGCATACAGCAACCAGGCTAAGCTTCTGTAGATGGGCCAGATGTTTGGGGTCCCCTCAGGCAGAGGATCCCTCAAGTTAGACTACTGCAACATGAGAATAGAACGACAACAACGGTTCCAGCATGTTTGTATTGTCAAAATCCAGAAATCTTTGAGCCTGCCTGTTATTAGTTGTATAGGTATCTCAATTTATGCTGGGATAATTAAAATCACCCATGAATATGGTGTTGGTTTAAATAGTGAGCAACTCCAGTATATCCAAGTACATTGTACGGTTATCCTGAGTCATAGACAGCAACCTATATCTAGCAAGGATATGGTATGAGACATTACTCAAGGTTAGTTTGGCACGGAACACCTCAAACATGTCTTACTGTTTGACCAGTCTTAAGGTGTGATTACTTTTTATGCAGACTGATAAACCTCCACCTCTTGTCCCTTCCTGTGCAATAGCTGGTTTAAAGGAATGGAAGGCATTACAGCCTCAATGACTGTACAAATGTCAACACTCTCAAGGGTGAAGGGCTCTGCCAGGGAGTGGAGCCTTTTGTTCAGACTCCTAGCACTTAGCAGTAACGCCTTTATTTTATCTTGAGCAGAATTTACTATGTTGGAGGGTGCATCAAGTTGGCATTGCCAAAAAAGGGCACTATAGGTGAAATATAATGTTTGTTGTATGATATCTGAAAGCCTAGTACGGACAAGTGCAGACCATCCCTTTCCAAAGCAGCTTGCTGTGTCAATCATGTCCCCTAAGCCGACAAATACTGGACCCCTTAGAATGACACCAGTAACTAAGCCAATTCTTAATCATTTTCTTTCTATATTGTGGCATCACCCTTGAAGAAGGTAGAAAGGTGTTCAGCGCTGTCTCATACCTGTCTGGGACATGATCCAACAGCTCTAACATGTCTCTCTTCCTATAGTCCAGGGAGGTATGTCTTGGGTCATAATCACCCACAGGGAATATGACAGAATTGTACTAGTACTTGGGGTACAATGTCCTGAGTGCATGTGTGACCTGGTGGATCCTTGTCCTTGACAGGCAACTCAATGTGTCCGTCTCTCTGCTCAGCCTGGTGAGTGGGGCATCAGTGAGTCTCAAAAGAGTCTCCAATGGCCAATACATTAGGCTGTGTGGTAGTTTGCCTTACAGACTTCAAAGGGTGAGACATTCACAATACCTTTTCTGGGTACCACAGAAAGGAAACAGCATGCTCACCATAACAGCAAATGTTTTAGCAGCAGGATCAGTGTTGCAGTACAAATCTTTATACACAGTAATCAACTGTTGTTGGGATTTATCCTTCCAGTCTGACTTGCTGGGCAGCTAGACATTTCCACAGCAGATCTGGTCTTCTCTATGCCAAAACTGCCAACATTATGCTTGGTAGAAAAGGGTTAGTAGTCTGCACCATCTTCTGTTCTTTTATGAAATAAGAAGTCAGCAATAAGTGTGCCATTGACGTCCTCTGGATGTCAAAAGGACGCAGTCATGCCAAGCCCTTCCTTAAACCTTTGCAAAGAGCAATCAAACCACATCAGGTACAGGTACCTGGAAAAATGCCCTGAAAGATGTAGAACGGTCCCCCTAACCCACTCTCAAAAGAAGTTGGGAAGCTATGGGAACAAATCCAGTTTAAGTCCACATGAGAGATGGATAGTCGGCGGGGGCCTACACTGAGGCAGTGATCCTATTACTCAAAACAGCTACACTAGTGGTAACGATACTCACATAATTACACTATGTTCATCAAAAGGATCTCTGTTGCAGTACAAGTTCTTATACATGGTAACAGGATAAAAGTAGTTTGGAGCCCAACTGAAGAAAGTAGCTTGGTTTGGTTGATGCCAACTAGTAAAGACAGTGCAACATCAAAGATTCACTGCTAATGACACTGCAACTGGAATTTTGTGTGTGTGTGTGTGTGTGTGGAGGGGGGAGTTTCTCTCTCTCTACTTTATATATATATATATATATATATATATATATATATATATATATATATATATATACACACACACACATACATATGAATATATGCACGTGTGTGTATATTATACACACACACATACACATGGAGATATATGGGTGAATATGTGTATGTGTTTATATATATATATATATATATATATATATATATATATATATATATATTATACACACACACACACACACACACACCTACATATATTTATATATAGGTTCACAGATAGGTACTAGACTACTGGCACTAGGGCCTACATAAGCCTAGCCAAAAAGGTACCCTGGCTTTTGCCACCCAAGAAAATTATTTTCCTATGTCCCTGTCAAGCAGAGCCACAAAAGTGGTCCCCGGGGTGAATTTCCTATCTCCCATCCAATCATCAAGATTTTTCTTGAAGAGTGCTAATGAGGAGCTCTGTTTGACATAGATAGGTAGTCTGTTCCAGAGTATGGGAAGTCTTTGGGACAGGAATCTATCCTCCAGCATGTTCTGTTTATTGTGGTGACAAGGTTTAGGTCCCTAGAGTGCGTAGTTCAGACAGACTGGGATTTCTTTAAGTGGAGCATGCCCAACAGCTCTGGGTTTGACATAGCTTTGTATATTAGGCAGAGATTGCCTCTGAGTAGGCGATATGCGACGGATGTAAAGCTGGAGTTTTTTGAGATGGTTTGCATAGGGCATCTGTTTGAGGCCAGTAATCCTTTTTGTGAGGTATTTCTGCGGCCTTTCCAGTTGTTGTAGATGTCTTGTGAGGTACATACCAAAAGGTGCGTTGTACTCTATAATGGGTCTAATGAGTGATGAGTAGAGGGGAACAATGACCTCTTTTTTTCTGGATGAGAAACCTTTTGTGATGAGGTGTGCCACGTAGAAGGATTTCCTGACCACTGTGGCGATTCACATATCTCTCTCTCTCTCTATTTTTATATATATATATATATATATATATATATATAAAAACACCAAAAACGAATCCAGCACAAAACAGGAGACACAAGCAGCACGTAGCTTAAATTTAAGCCTTTATTGTGAAATGCACGATCCCCAAACCGGTTTCGCTACTAAGAGCGTCATCAGTGAGTGCAGAATAACGTATATTTATAAGGAGGTCAATGCCCCGCCTCCTGCAAATGTTCCACAACTAACCAACAATACGGCAATCACATACTTATAGTAAAACATGATGTTAGAACATTAATTGTCCTGTATTAGTATAAAATATATATATAAACCTATCTAAACCAATTATCCAAATACTAATAATGTGGCTAAAAACTAATACACACCATATTTATACAAAAAACAAAGCACAAAACCCTAACCACTCAGAAATCCAACGTCAATTACATGATATTTACTTAACAGCATATTGCCATATATGTGCATATATATATATACTATTATATGGCTGAATAAATGATTAATCCCCCATTCACCAATGGTCATTAAGACCTGGTTTAAATAATGCTCCAAGATTTACAATCCACCTACGTTCCATGTTAGTTAGCAACTGATGTCGCAGGGCTTCACTGACATTACTTGTTTTTAACGTATCAATCCCCACGAAAATAAAATGGGAAGCTGCATGTTGTATAGTGTGCTTGTATAAGGCACTCCGTACTCGTTTGCATTTAATGTCACTAATGTGAAGTGCAATTCTTTGTTTAAAACTGCAGGACGTTTGTCCTACATAGAATGCACCACATTTGCACACTGCCATATAAATGACCCAGGAACTACTACATTTGATATGATGTCTAATATCATAGACTTTGCTGGTATTGACCGATGTAAAAGAAGAAGTCTTAGACACTAGTTTACAATATCTGCAGTTACCACAAAAGGTACATCCCGGACGCCCTATTGACATCTGCATATGACTAGGAGCTTCATTCTTAAACCCTGAGAAACATTGTCCCAAGGTCTTACCCCGTCTATAGCCAAAATTGCATTTTTCAGATATAATATTTGAAAAAAAGGGGTCACTAGTAAAGATGTGCCAATACTTGGAAATTATCTCCTTGATCTTAAAGGTATTACTCCCATAACTAGTGATGAATCTAAATGCAGGTCTAGCATTCCTAGTGTCACCATCTTTAGGTTCTAACAACATATTTCTATTTAACTCTCTACTTTTTAAGTATGCTTGATTTAACTTTGTTTCATGATATCCACGATCCAGGAATCTTTGTTTTAAGACTGCTGCTTGACATTCATATTCATGATCAGATGAGCAAATTCGTCTGATACGTTGGAATTGGGCTGTAGGTATATTGTTAATTATATGTGGAGGATGGCAACTTTTGGCCAATAATAAAGAATTTTTTGAGAACGGTTTCCTGTGTACTGTTGTAGCTATTGTGCCATCTAACGTCTTAGTGACATGTACATCAAGGAAATCAACTGTAAACAGGTGTATTTTACCTGTAAACTTTATCCCAAACATATTTTTATTAAGATAATGAACAAAAGCATTCCATTCTCCCTCAGTGCCATTCCATATAACCCAGCAGTCATCTAGGTATCTCCTCCACATCAAAAGCTGTTTCTTGAATGCAAAATCATCCTGATAAATATATTGGGCTTCAAAAAGGCCCATAAACAGATCTGCATAAGTGGGAGCAAAAGTTGCCCCCATAGCTGTTCCTTTGCTTTGGAGATACCACTGGCCCTGGAAACTGAAAACATTATGTTCCAATACCAAAGTTAAAATATTAATGATGAAATCCATATCTTCTCTGGTATAAATACCAGCTTGCATCAACCAATGATGTACAGCTCTAATGCCACCTTGATGTGGGATGCTGGTATATAGAGACTGTACATCTAGTGTCCCTAAATAGGCTTGAACTGGTACTTGTAAATTCTCCATCAAAGATAAAAATTCAGTGGTGTCTTTGATACGTGCCCTAACCTGATCTAAAAGTGGTTTCAATCTGTATTCCAGGTATTCAGAAAGGGGCTCAGTCAGTGAGCCTCTGCCCGCTACTATTGGTCTACCTGGTGTACCCACTAAAGTTTTATGTATCTTGGGGACAAGATAAAAATACTGATGCTTAGGTGAATCTACTCTCAATTGTTTGTACAAGTTAACAGTTATACTACCTCTCTTTAAAGCTCTGCTTAAATACCTATCAATGGTATTTTTAAAGTCGGGTGTTGGGTCCATTGGGAGCTTAATATATGAGATGGAGTCATTTAACTGCTTAATAGCCTCCTGAGTATACTCACTCCTATCCCAAATCACCGTGGCTCCCCCCTTATCAGCCCCCACTATGATGATGTCCTTGTTTTTAATCAGAGATTGCAAAGCCTCATACTCATCTTTACTAAGATTCTTGGTATGGTTAACAAATATACTAGCACGGTTTGTCTGTAAATCCTGCATTACCAGATTTTCAAAGGTTTTTACTACACCATTATACGGAGGCTGAAAGTCAGATTTTTTAAAATGAAAATACTCATCCATATCATTACTTTGACCTTGTACCTGGTGTGCAAAATAATACTTAAGATTTAAACTTCTAGTAAATTGCTTTACATCCTTGATGACATCATAGTGGGAAACATAAAATGATGGTACATAGCCCAACCCTTTGTTCAGCAGTTTAATTTGACTTACATCAAAGGTACATTTAGAAAGGTTAACAATCAAGTTATTCACATCAATATCAAAATTATCAATGTCCCCATTAACATCCGACATGGTTACACACTCTCCACTTGTAGTTTGGACAGGAACAACTGCTGTATATCTTTTTCGGCGATGTTTACGCCCTCCCCGTCTAAAGGGGTATTAGGCCTCTTTCTCACTGGCGAGCTGTGCTGCTCTATGTCCCCTGCATCGTTGTCAGTATCCGTGTTGGAAAGACTGGATGAAAAATCAGTCAATTCAGTGGCTTGTGGATGTTTCAAAATGGGTCTAGCCCTTTTACGTTTAGCAGACCCACAGCAAATGTTTTAGCAGCAGGATCAGTGTTGCAGTACAAATCTTTATACACAGTAATCAACTGTTGTTGGGATTTATCCTTCCAGTCTGACTTGCTGAGCAGCTAGACATTCCTACAGCAGATCTGGTCTTCTCTATGCCAAAACTGCCAACATTATGCTTGGTAGAAAAGGGTTAGTAGTCTGCACCATCTTCTGTTCTTTTATGAAATAAGAAGTCAGCAATAAGTGTGCCATTGACGTCCTCTGGATGTCAAAAGGACGCAGTCATGCCAAGCCCTTCCTTAAACCTTTGCAAAGAGCAATCAAACCACATCAGGTACAGGTACCTGGAAAAATGCCCTGAAAGATGTAGAACGGTCCCCCTAACCCACTCTCAAAAGAAGTTGGGAAGCTATGGGAACAAATCCAGTTTAAGTCCACATGAGAGATGGATAGTCGGCGGGGGCCTACACTGAGGCAGTGATCCTATTACTCAAAACAGCTACACTAGTGGTAACGATACTCACATAATTACACTATGTTCATCAAAAGGATCTCTGTTACAGTACAAGTTCTTATACATGGTAACAGGATAAAAGTAGTTTGGAGCCCAACTGAAGAAAGTAGCTTGGTTTGGTTGATGCCAACTAGTAAAGACAGTGCAACATCAAAGATTCACTGCTAATGACACTGCAACTGGAATTTTGTGTGTGTGTGTGTGTGTGTGTGGAGGGGGTGTTTCTCTCTCTCTACTTTATATATATATATATATATATATATATATATATATATATATACACACACACACACACACACACACACACACACACACACACACACCTACATATATTTATATATAGGTTCACAGATAGGTACTAGACTACTGGCACTAGGGCCTACATAAGCCTAGCCAAAAAGGTACCCTGGCTTTTGCCACCCAAGAAAATTATTTTCCTATGTCCCTGTCAAGCAGAGCCACAAAAGTGGTCCCCGGGGTGAATTTCCTATCTCCCATCCAATCATCAAGATTTTTCTTGAAGAGTGCTAATGAGGAGCTCTGTTTGACATAGATAGGTAGTCTGTTCCAGAGTATGGGAAGTCTTTGGGACAGGAATCTATCCCCTCCAGCATGTTCTGTTTATTGTGGTGACAAGGTTTAGGTCCCTAGAGTGCGTAGTTCAGACAGACTGGGATTTCTTTAAGTGGAGCATGCCCAACAGCTCTGGGTTTGACATAGCTTTGTATATTAGGCAGAGATTGCCTCTGAGTAGGCGATATGCGACGGATGTAAAGCTGGAGTTTTTTGAGATGGTTTGCATAGGGCATCTGTTTGAGGCCAGTAATCCTTTTTGTGAGGTATTTCTGCGGCCTTTCCAGTTGTTGTAGATGTCTTGTGAGGTACATACCAAAAGGTGCGTTGTACTCTATAATGGGTCTAATGAGTGATGAGTAGAGGGGAACAATGACCTCTTTTTTTCTGGATGAGAAACCTTTTGTGATGAGGTGTGCCACGTAGAAGGATTTCCTGACCACTGTGGCGATTCACATATCTCTCTCTCTCTATTTATATATATATATATATATATATATATATATATATATATATATATATATATAATGTGTGTGTGTGTATGTGTGTGTGTATATACACACACACACACACACACACACACACAGTAAACTCTCAGTTAACAATCACCCATGGGGACTGGTAGATGCTGGACAAACTACAGTTTTGTACCTACCATAAATGTAGATGTTCGAGTGGTTATGCTGCTGCAGTCATCACACTTGGGTTATCCTGCCATCAGGCGGTCCCTGCAGTCGGCCTGAATTCCAAAGCCTTGGTCCGGCGTCGGTTGTCGTCGCTTCGTGGGTTTGGATAAAAGGTGGGCAAGTGTAAGGTCTGATTGAGAGCCATGCTGGATACTACCTTTGGCATGAAGGAAGGATTGGTGTGCAAAGATACTCTGTCCTGATGGAAAATGATGAAAGGTTCCACTGCCATAAGAGCCTGCAATTCTGAGAGTCTGCATGCTGAGGTGATAGCCAGCAGCAGGGCTGTTTTCCATGACAAAAATTGAAGCTCTGCTGAAAAGGCTGGTTCGAAAGGAGGAAGTGTTAATTTTTCCAGCACAAAATTTAGATCCCAAGTTGGAGTTGGTGGTTTTCTTGGGGGTCTTATATTTTTTGCCCCTCTGAGAAACTGCCTTAGCAAAGGATGAGAGAAAATGGGAGGAATCGTATCATAATGAGCTGAAATGGCTGAAGCATGGATCTTTATGGATGAGAAGGAAAGGCCTTTGTGTAGCATCTCAGCTAGATATTGGAGTACGAGTGGAATATTTGGGATGCCAGGATTTAGGTTTCTGGCCTGACTACATACACAAAATCTTTTCCATTTGTCTGAGTAAGTTTTTCTGGTGCTGGGCCTCCTGGCATCCAAAATGACATTTTGGACATCCTTTGAGAGAAGTGTTGTTTGATAATTTAAGGTATTTTCCATGCAGCTAGATTTAAGGTCCTTAGTTGACTGTGAAGGATCTGAGAGTTTTGTTGGGTTAACAGCAGAGGGAATTGAGGTAAAATCCATGGAGGGCTGCGAGCCAAGTTTCATAGTAGTGGGTACCAGTGTTGATGTGGCCAGTCTGGAGCAATGAGGATCATCTGTGGTCTCTCTGATCTGGCTTTCAGTAATACCTGGGTCAGTAGAGGCAGAGGAGGGAAGGCGTAGACTGACAATGCTGTCCAACTGAATGATAGGGCATCCACTTTCCAGGCCAGGGGATGATAAGTCCTTGTGCAAAATTTTTGTAGCTGCAGTTGCTGGTTGAGGCAAACAGATCTATGTCTGGTGGTCCCCACCTTTGAGTTATCATTGAGAATACTTGCGGGTGCAGTCTCCATTCGTAAGGGTCTGTCAAATTTCTGCTTAATTCGTCTGCCAATGTGTTCTCCTTTCCTGGCAGGAATTGTGCTTGCAGCTGTACTTGGTAAGTTAATGCTGTGTTCCACAAATCCATTGCCTGTCTGCATAGTGGGTAGGAGTGCGTTCCTCCTTGTTTGTTTATGTACCACATAACTGTGGTGTGGACCGTCCTTATGAGAAGTTGTCCTGGATGCAAGAGGTCCTTGAAGGCTGTTAGTGCATTATTTTACAGCTAGCATCTCCTTTTGATTGATGTGTAGTTGCCTTGGGTTTGCAGACCATTTGCCCTGTATGCATTGTCCTGCCAGGTGTGCACCCCAGGCATAGTGTGATGAATCTGTTGTCAAGGTTTGGTTTGCTGGATGTGAGACAGAGGGAAGGCCCTTGTTTGCTTGGCATGCTTGAACCCACCATAGAAACTCCTTCTGAAGGCAGGGGATGAGAGTTATACTTGCTTCGAGGCTGTGTCTGTGTTGGGACCATACACTTTTTAGGTACCATTGTAGTTTTCTCATATGCAGTCTTGCATATGCAATTAGTTGAATGCAGGATGTCATGTACCCCAATGCCTGCAGGAATTTCCTTGCAGTGAGCTGGGTAGAAGTTGCCATCTTTTTGAAGTACTGAGCCAGTTGTTTTTGCTTGTCTGGCGTGAGGTAAGCCATCTGGGCCGTTGTATGCAAGCTGGCACCCAGGAAAATTATTTCTTGTGAGGGTATTAGTTTTGATTTCTTTTTGTTTACTGTGTACCCTAGGCAACTTAGTAACTTTGTTACAAATGCCAGATGCTGTAGTAGGATGTCTTTGCTGTTCGCTTGGATCAGGCAGTCATCCAGATATGGATAAATTTGTACTCCTTGTTGTCTGCAGTATGCAATTACTGATGCCAGGCATTTCGTGAATACTCTAGGCGCAGCAGATAAGCCAAAGGGCAATGCAGAGAATTGATAATGCGTTGTGCCTGCCAAAAATCTGAGGTATCTTCTGCAATCTTGTCTGATAGGGACATGCAGGTATGCCTCTTGGAGGTCCAACGTTACCAGCCAAGACTCCTTTGCCCAGCATGGGAAGAAGCTGCTGTAGTGTGAGCATTTTGAATTTGGGAATGTCCAGGTATGTGGAATGTCCAGGTATGTGTTTAGAATTGAAAGGTCTAAGATGGGTCTCCAGGCTTTGTCCTTTCTTGGTACTAGAAACAGTCTTGAGTAAAATCCTTGGCCCTGCTCTTTTGCAGGTACCTTTTGAATTGCCCACATGTTCATGAGAGCTGAAATTTGCTTTTGTGCCTCTGCCCATTGGTTTGTTGGCAGATTTGGCATGCCTCTCATCCGTGGTAAAGTGTGAAAATGAAATCTGTAGCCTCGGGTAATAATGTCCAGAACCCATTTGTCCTTTGTTATGATGTGCCAATTTTGGGGAAAAAAGAGCCAGTTTTCCACCTAGAGGTGCTGCCTGGGCTAATTTGCTTGGCAGGCGCAAAGGAAAGTCATTGAGTTTGTTTTCTGAAGGGTTGAGATCTGTCGTCTCCCCCTCTGAGTTGTTGTTTGCCATTGTCTAGGCCTGAAGGTACCTTGTGCCTGGCCTCTGCCCCTAGGGCGTCTGTACCTGCCCCTTTGGAGTCTGTCTGTAGCAGGAAAGGGCCAGTTTTTTGATGGCCAGTTTCTGCCGAAGCGAGGCGGTTGCACCTGTAAAAAATCTTTAACTGTTTGCATAGATTTTGCCTTTTCTTCCATTTTCTTTAAAACTTCCTCTGCTTTGACACCAAATAATTCATCCTTTTGCAGTGGAGCATCCAGTAACTTTGCTTTGACATGTTCTGGTGGGGCCTGCTCTTTTAGCTAAGCATGTCTACGTATTACAGACCCTGTGACCGCTGCTCTACATGAGGCCCCCAAAGAATCAAAACCACACTGCAAGGTATGTTTTCCCACTTGTTCTGCTGCATGCAACAAATCTTGCATCCCTTTGAAATCTAGTTGATCTGTCTGAGGGATCATTTTCTGTTTTAACTGAGTAAGCAAGTATTGCTGGTATTTAATCATGTGGAATTGGCAGTTTAATGCCCTCCTGGCCAAAGTGGCAGAGGTATACACTTTCCCCCCCCATCTTTCTAATGCCCTGGAATCTCTTTCCGCAGGTAGTGGATTTTTAGCAGTGGAGGCCTTAACCCCTTTGGGACCTTGGGAAATGGTTTCTGGGTCTGCAGCAGGGCTTTTATATAAAAACTTGTGAGAGTCAGGGACTCGGTAGTATCTGTCTGGTTTAGGTGGAGCTGGAGGTAAGGAATCTGGATTTAGACTGGATTCAGTGTAGACATCATCCAGAATGTCTAAAACAGGAGGAATGGCTAAGGGTCTATGCTGAGGTAGAAGAAGAAAGTCACGGAGTCTTTTCTTGGAGTCAGAGTAATCTTGCCCTTCCCAGTGGAAATGCTCTCTCATGGTGTGCAGAGTTTCCCCAAAAGAGAAGTCTTCAGGGGGGGAAACAGAGGGAACTGATTCCCTCAGCATCTGAGTCTTCATAGAGAGGGAAGGGGTCATCCTGTTCCTCAGAGTCTGCTGAGGAAATGGTTTCCTGGTCAGAAGGAGGTAAATCTTCCTCCAGTCTAGGCCTTTTGTCAGGAGGGGGTTGGGAACCTCTGATAAGGGTAATCAGGTCTTCAGCCATTTTGAGCATCTGCTTTTTAGGCATAGGGGCCTGTGTGGGAGTCTGTGGACCCGGTTTCTTAACCTTTGGAAGCCTAGCAAATGACTTAACGGAGAGAGTCGTCGGTTTAAAGACACCTTCTGAAACCGAAGGCCTGTCCATAGTCTCCGGATCACCGCCAGGGCTGGCGTCCGCGAGTTGAGGTGGATCCGGCTCCAGTGGCCCAGTAGATTCTGTCTGAGAGGTAGTCGCATCTTCTAAGTCTGCGGTAGTCAGGGGCTGCGTAGGCGCCTCACTGAATACCGAAGATCCGGCGGCAGGCCTAACTGAGACCTCAGAATCTGGTCTAGGCCTAGGCTGCCTGTCTTTGTCCTTGCGTTTTTTAAAAATAGCGGTTGTCGGAGGTTCCGACGACATAATGTAGTTGAATTTTCTGCCAAAATAATGTCGGGCAGTATCAGCCCGACGCTTAATAGTGCGTTTATTGAACCTAGCGCAAAACCGACAACCAGAAACGTCGTGGTCTAGGCCTAGGCAAGGAATACATTAAGAATGGAAATCCTTATGAGGTATTTGCTTCCCACAAGAAATACAATTATTAACTTTGTCCGACATCGGTCTGAGGCAAGAAAAGTTTCCCCAACGGGGTACTTAGCTTTATAGAAGACTTCGGCTGAAATTCTGTTCGAAAATCTCAGGAGCTGGCCGACCGGCACTTGCGAACTGCTTCTGTTTTGGGCACCGCGCGGCAAGAAGGACTGAAGAAAATGGTGTCGGCTGCCTCTTTTATACCCCTGCCGCACTGACATCAGGGAAGAAGCGACGACAACCGATGCCGGACCAAGGCTTTGGAATTCAGGCCGACTGCAGGGACCGCCTGACGGCAGGATAACCCAAGTGTGATGACTGCAGCAGCATAGCACGATGAACATCTGCAGTTTCTGGTTGCTTGAGAGTTGCTATTAAAAACAGGCCTGACTAATACTGTACCCTATACTATTTAGTTTGACTTGTTCTTGGGTTGGGGGGGGGAGGGAATTTATTCCCATCTTCCTTTTTAAAAACTCTAAAAATGTAAGGTATGTCTCTGCATGGAGAAAACAGAAAGTGCAACATATGAAAATTGTACTGTATTTCTTCTGGTTAACTGAGAGTTTAGTGTGTGTGTGTGTGTGTGTGTGTGTGTGTGTGTGTATATATATATATATATATATATATATATGTACATATATATATATATATATATATATATATATACATATACACACACACACACACATACACATGTATGTAGATATATATATATACACTTGTGTGTGTGTTTACACACACACAATCAATTACAGGTTACTAGAGCCAATAACACTGCTGGAGAAGCACTATTCTCCAGCGTTATAGCCAAATTATGGAACACCCCACAATAACCTCTCTACCATCATGCACCCACTTCAAAGCTTTACTTAAAGCAGACCTAAAAACATGCTGGCTATGCCCTTGTAACTCTCCCCTCTAACTTCTCCCACTCCATCTACTTTCTACCTCTCTTCCACCCCACAAACTACCTTTGATTACAGCAAGCTCTAATATGCCTATCTACTTATTATATGGCAGTAACTTCTTATTGTAACAATTGTTAATATCTGCTATGGCTTCGTGGATAGAACAGATGCTAGTTATCTACTGAATGTACTTTGTTCTTCATCTGTAACTATGTAATATTTTAATTGCTAGGATTCTTCATCTGTAACTATGTCTGTAATATTTTAATTTGTGGAGCTTTTCTCCCCTGGCCTCCGCTGAAAATGGACCTGCGTCCAGTCGGACATTCCCGGTCAACACATGTAAATAAATAAATAATATACATATATATATATATATATATATATATATATATATATATATATATATATATATATCATATCCACTAAAATAGTAGTATAAGCAAAACAATTAACATTTTCAAGTTGAAAACCATAAAAGCATAAACATTATTTACAGAGTTTAAGTTGAGCTCTAATTTAAGATGTGTACAGAAAACAGTACGCAGAGTTTGTAAGTACAGCCAAGTGTAGTGATGATCCTGCAGGTAGGAAAGTAGGTATAAATATTTTAAGATTTAGTGACAGGTAATTACCTAGATAAAGATGACTAAGACAGCTGACACAAAACAGAAATCACCAATGAGGGCAGAGAGTAGGCTATTAGGAGAGGGAGACAGTTTATCGAGGAAGAGTACAGTGGCATGACCAACAACTTTTTAGGTAGTCTTTGGTGGCTGATTTAAAATCTTTAAGTCGTTTAGTGTTATAGTTTCCAATGGGAGTTTGTTTCAAGAAATGGTGGGGTTGTAGCTATATAGGTTTTGACCAGTTTTGCTCTTGGGCTTATAGATTTGTTAAGTCTTGGTCTGAGCAACAGAGAGTCCTAGGAGGAGTGTAGAAGGAGATTAGAGGGGACAAGTTGGGACAGAAAGATGGCTGGTACAAGATAGAGTGGATAAGCTGAAGTTGAGAGAGGTGGGGGAATTACAGTGACTTTAAGGGTTTTAAGGAGAGAGAGTGATGAGATGTATTGGTTTGATTTGCAACAAATCTGGCCACTTTGTTATAGGTAGTTTCAAGCTTGGTTAGGAGAGAGGTTTGGAGGTTGGTGAGGAGTTGAGAACTGTACAATAGGCTTGGAAAAAGAGAGGCATGAGAGAGGGAGACTTTAGCTTTGTTGGATAGAACTTTTTATTTCTTTATAAGAGGCCAAGTTTTTGATGGGTTTCCTTAATGTAATTGTTAACATGCAAATCAAATTTCAGTTGGTCATCTATCATAACCCCTAGAAGTTTTGTGTTGCGTTCAGCTATGATAAAAGTTTCACTTGGAGAATGGATAGCAACAGTGGATTTAAGGTGGTTTAGGTTTTTGGGAAGAAAAAGTAAAAGCTTGGCCTTTTTAGAATTCAGAATTAGCTGGTTGTTAGAGAGCCAGGTTTCAACAGATTTGAAGGATTTCTGAATAATAGCATTTAAGTCAGAGAGGGTGTCACAGCAATTGTTATGACTGTAGAGTCATCTGCATATTGGACAAGGGATGACTGAGGACAGTAAGTATAGAGAAGATTAGTAAAGATACTGAAGAGTAGTGGACCAAGTATAGATCCTTGAGGAACACCCTTGTTGATAAGGAAAGGAGGAGAGAGAGCAGAGAGACATTTTACTGATTGTAGTCGATCTGTGAGGTAACTAGTAAACCAGGCAATGGTAGAAGTGGAGAAGTTAAGGTTAGTGAATTTGTCCAGAAGAAAGGAGTGAGATACTGTATCAAATGCTTTAGAGAGATCTAGGAATAAGCATGACACTGGTTTATTGTTATATCCGGCCAGAGAAACGGTGTTGATAAAGGATAGAAGGGCAGTAGTTGTGCTATGTTTTGGACGAAAGCCATGTTGTGTGAGTGAGCAGATTTTTAAGTGTTCCATGGCTTGCTTATGCATGCATTTTTCCAGTAGTTTTGAGAGAAGTGACAGGATGGCAATGGGTCTGAAATTGGAGATTTCTATGGAGTTACCTCTTATGTACAGGTAAAGTACAAAATTCTTTAGAATTCTTACCAGATAGAGGGAACTTTTGATTCAAAGACAGAATGGTTTATCAGTATAGAGACTGGGAGGGCTAGAGAGTCAGCAACTATCTAAAGGAAGTAGGGCGGTATATTATCAGCAGACCTGGAACAAGGTTTTAGTTTGCGAAGCAGAATTTTAATGTAGCTGGTAGGAATTGGTTTAAGGGAAAATATGTTAGTAGAATTCTGTGTAGAGGAGGGGTCAGGTGGATTTGTAGTACAAGAATTAGAGGGAACAGGACTTATCAACTTACTTGTGGATTCAATGAAGTAGGAATTGAAGACAAAAATTGTTTCTAGGGGCATGTTTGTTGGGCAAGGATTAAGAGATAAGGGGTTTCCAGGATGCAGTATTTGATGTATTGAGTGCCAGAATCTGTTAGGCTTTGTCCTTTGAGAACTAGGTGGGTTACTATAGAAATCTTTACTGTCTTTGTTTATATGCTTTTTAGTAAGGTTTCTGAGTTATTTATATTTTTGTAAGTGGATGGGGTGTTCAGTTTTTACCCAAGTTTCCCACATTCTATCTCTAGTTTTCATCATGGTATGGGTGGCATTAACTAGAGCGTCAGCTTTGACACATACTGTACACAGGGGTGCACTGAGTTCAAAATATTTAGGAAGGCTGAGTTGAATGAGTGTACTGCTTCATCTAGAGGGAAATAGGTCAGAAAAGACCAGTTTATTTTGTTAAGGAGGGTATTAAAGGTTTCTGGGTGGAAGTTTGATAGCTTGCAACATGTGATGTATATATGTGGTCTAGCGAGATGTGGACAGAAGCTTAGAACTTTTATTGGGGAGTAATCTCTTAGGGAGTCAAAGTTTCAGGGTTGTGATATTTATGTGGGTCTGAGACTAATATCCAGTCAATAAGTGAGCCAGAGTTGTGAGATTTATTAGCATGGGTGAGAGTGGAGATAAGTTGAGTAAAGCCATGCAAGGTAATACATAAGGTAGAGTTTGGTGAGCAGAGAGATGGCCAATTTATATTGACGTCCCCTAGGAGGATGATTTCATTATGTATGTGTTGGGTAAGCCATGAGAGAATATGTTCCAGTATGGGAATGTTGTCACCAGGGGGTTTATAAATGGCTGCTGCAGGGATTGTAATATTATTAAAGCTTAAGGTTGGTAATCAGGAGTTCAGAAGATAGAAAGGATGGGACACATGGGTCTATTTTACAAGAGCGAAATGCTAGTAGACCGACTTTCAAAACACAGAGACGACAACGTCGAAGTTTCATATGACTGAAACTTCACTTTACTGTCTTTCTCAAGACTGAAAGGTGAAAATGCTGACTTTTGCTGACCTGAGATGAGTGGAACAGGAAATTTGTCGGTGTTATTGTCTCGGCGTTTTTAAAGTCAATCTACTGGCATTTCAATCTTGTAAAGTAGACCTACACACACATATACATTTTCTGAGAAATCAGGGAGGACTGAAGTCACTAAATGACGACACATATTTGCGCTTCTAACTTTATACCCTTTAGAAAATGCAAGCTAACATAAAACCTGTTATTCTAGCAATCTTCTAAATTTATAAGAGCAATATTTAAAATCTATCCCTATCTTGGGATCTTTGCCCCCCATTATTTTAGGCTTTGTCCATATTTCTTATGCTAAGAGGTTGAGAGGTATGGGTGAATAGGTTTAGTTACATTTTTTTTACAGTTTTTAGCTGCAGGTCTGCAACTAAATTTTAGGCATCCTAGGACAACCAAAGTGCACTGTAATTACAAACTGTAAATTGGCACTGAGGGGTCTGAACTTTCTTACACAGTAAATTAAGCCATCTGCTGTAAATGGAAGTTTTAGCAGACTGCAGTTATCAGTTGAGCTGCATCAATGAAATCTATAAAACAAAATCTGCTGCACATAAGGAGCGAACTACTGTTGGTCATGGATGAGAATGTCTCCAGAAGTTGTTCCCCCAAAGCAAGATCCGATCCTTTTGAAAGATAACACCAGTACTAAGGCACAAATGTATATTTCTTCTCCTAGAACAAACTTAACTCAGCAGCTATTAACTACTGTACTACACATAACCATTGTCACTGTAGCCCCCCTACTCTTTTCCTGTAATCTACTCTATACCTAAAACTCGCCGTCAAGCCTACTCATTGCTACTAACTCCTATTTTACCTAAATTGCACCCAATAATACTTTTTTTTTATTTTCTTCAATCAGTTTTGTAAATTGTGCAATATTTTCTCCTTTATGTTACTCCAAATAACCAAATTTGACTGGAATACATGTAAAATAAGGTGTTACTATCAATGTAACTACTACGACATATACATCTGATCATAGACATGACTTTCTGTTGTTTTAATTAATTTTATGGAGCTTTTCTAGCCAGGAGGCCATTGAAAATGGGCTTTTCTTCTTCAATCAGGCTATCAGTGTCAACAAATGAAAATAAAATAATAATAAATAAAATGTGAAGAGAAACAAATGATTAAGCTGTTGAGAACTTTGCTGGCAATATACTCACAAAGGTCATCGCTGGGGTCATCTGTACCTTTTCCTCCACAGCACATTATAAAAGGCACTCGCTTCTCGACTACAGCACGGCATTGAACACATTTCTTCATCAGGTTGGCACAATCTACAACACAAGCAAAGAAATATGTTAAATCTGCAACCATCAAAATGAATTAAAAAACCCACAGGGAATATGGCTGGAACATGACTCACTAACGTATGATTTTTTCCCTTGTCAATCGACGGTCCAAGGTTCAGTCTTGACTTTTGGTTACTGTGTTTAATTTCTCCAAATGTTTAGGTTTTGGTTTTATATATCTTGACAGGAATGGACTCCACTTTTAAGTCAGGGCATAATTAAAGTTCATGATAACAGTTTTACGTCAATCAGTGACGTTTATCAAGAGTGCTTTTCTCAGCACCCACAATGTACCAAAAACTGCTTCCTTCTGCAGTTCATAAGAGGTTGCCTATCTTACTACTTAGTCATCAACTTTTCCTTTGCTTATGTCCATCCAAGATGCCTTCATGCAAACACCTTCAAAGTCAGTTGCAGTCTTTCTTTATAGAGCCTTTGGCAGCAAGACTTGCACCCCCTTCTGAGGAAGTTCAGTTGAGTGGTCATAAAGTTTGCTCTATAGCCATAGAGAGTCAAATGAACAGCAAGTCAAAGCACGTTTTGAAACTTGAAAGGAGTCTATTTGTTTCTTTTATGGCCTATTCATAAACCTCCAATACTGATTCAGTGGTAAATCCATGTGTTTTGCTTTCTGAAGCAATTAGTAACGCATCCTGATTGTGAAACAAACCAAAAAGCACAAGTGCTGCGTCCCCAGGAGTCAACCTATAAAACCCAATGACTTTAGACTGGGTGGACCAGAAAGTCTGAATTCTGGTACAGCAGACCCACTATGGAAATGGAAGGAAAGAGCACATTTGCATGAAGAGATACTGAAGAAGTTAAACAAAACATGTCTCATATGTGGAAACAAAGTATGTCTCATATGTGGAAGAGATTTATTAAGGCCTCAAAGTCTGAAGTTTTAGGAAAAGCAATGACAGAATAAAAAGAATGAATATGTCTACCTCATTTTATTACTTGCTTTTGTTCGTTTGTTGTCCAGGTAAACCCAGTACTCAGAATTACTCCTTTTCAGGGGTGACACAAAGACACTTGTCTGGTTAAGTGACTTGCTCAGACCAAAACAGAGGGCAAATTCAGACTGAAGGTCTTAAAACCAGACTACAGCATACAGCTTATTAACATCCCACAATCCTAATCCTCTGTTGTAAACTGCAAAACAATCTGCTATAAAGACGCTATGTACAGGAAATATGTTGTAAAAACAGACACTTGGAATGTGATACAACTCCAGGCACAATCACTTTTTCAGACTCTCAATGCAGGAAATCACTATGTGACCTAAATAGTTCACAGAAGAGCTTTTAGATACCTGTGAAGGACTGAAAAAGTGGAAATTAATGAACATGAGCAAGTGTTACATAAGCTGAATAAAAATAAATGAATAAAATAATTTCTAAACAAATCAGAGCTGCTAAGGTAGAAAATGCACACTGGGGGTTTAAATGATTCCAGAAAGGATACAAAACCTGTGAACTGAACACATCCACGAGAAGATTATGTAAATGGAAAGGGGTAATATACAAGGAAGGTACAAATAATGGCAACAAGAATAACAGAATATAACACATTGCCCATCCAGTCTGACAGGCAGCAGAGGTGTTGCTAGATGTTCATGGCCAAAATAGAGTACAAAAGCATGCATTAGTTCTAACAACTGTACGTAACGGAGAACTTGCGTCAGTCTGATGGTGCAAAAGCGAGACTTGCCATTCTCAGTGCCTGTTATCCAGGGCAACGAATGTGTCAGCTAGGGTGAGTAACCCTGACGTTTAACAGCTTTCTTTCCTGAGGGATGGCCTGGATTACAGCCACAGTGACCCTAAAAAGAAGCGGGGCATGCCACTGACAAGCTAAGCACTGCAGATATAGACATAAAAATATGACATTTTAAGTTATCGGAGTTGTGGGGAATGTAGAAAAACAGAAATAACTAAGGTCTGTTAATTCTGTAATGATCCGGAAAGAGATCAGCTTGCTCCAGTCTGGATCTTCAATAACATACACAAAATGGTGCATCAAGATATTTAACGCCAACACATTCCAAGGAGGGCAATTCCCTGCCTCTGGTAGACACACCAAGGATTGCCCAAATGTATGCTGATACACTAAGGTGAGTATGAAGCATGAACATACATTGTAATGAGAGGACAAGACCAAATCTAACTTGTCATTTTGGCTGGTAATTAGGAGAGTGAAATGCAAGTAGTAAAGGCATAAAACCTGGAAAATCTTGAAAAATACAAGATAAAAAAAAAATCAGAGTCAGATCTTACACTTTGAATCTTACTGCACTTGCTGAAGACGTAAAAGCAGCCTTTGATGAATGACTATATGCTGATTAACTTGACCTTATACAGGCATTCAACACTCTTCTGTGTAAGGAATATAAGACAAATAAAATGCAATAAATGTCCGTCCATATGCCGTTCAGTGGGTAAAATAATAAATAAGCAACAAGATACAGCAAAGCAAGGTGACAAGAGTAAGGGTTTGGCATAATGTTTAAGGTAACCAAGAAAGTAAACAAACAGGAATCAACAAAATCCACAACCAGCAATAAGGTCCAGTAATTAAAATTGCAGGCCAACCAAGGTTTCAGTACTTTAATAAAACACAACAGGATTGAGGGCTTTCGTATAAAAATATTTCATCAGAATGCTCTCAATCCTGTTGTGTTTTATTAAAGTACTGAAACTTCGGTTGGCCTGCAATTTTCATTCCTGGACCTTATTGCTGGTTGTGGATAATGTTTAAGGTCTTTGTTATCTCTCTCTTTCCCAATGGGAGTTATGAGAGGTGTCCGAAAGGAATCGGTACTAGGGCCACTTTCTTTTCTTAAGCCCTCCATCCTCAGCCAGGATGACAATTTGCAGGTGGTCAGTGTCTCTACTCCTCAATCCCTGAACCATTGCTGCCAACCTAAGCACAGAGCTGGTAAATTCAATCATTTTTGGGGATGGGAGTGGAGATTGAGGCAGCTAGACCATGCATCATCCACTCCTAACCACAGAAAGACATTTTATACACACTACATTTCCAAAAGGGGTGGGGGACATACAATTAGGTAAGCATGTTCCTCTGGGAGCAGCCACCCATGAAACATTGATGTCTTCCCCCACATGGGCACATTTGTGAGACACCAATGCTGATACTTAGCATCCACTAGAGAGCAGTATTCTGTCACAAAAAAACATACTCTTTCCCTCAGATAGATGAGCTGGCTATTGGCCATTTAAGCCGACACCCCAACCAGCCCTCCAGCTTCTCAGGTCAACTGTCTATCCTGGGTCACAGGCACTGCAGATTGACTCCCAACCTCTGATCTAATGGGCTGACTACACTACAGCCACTTCTATCTGCATTACTCATTTTAGATACGAAGTGGGGAATGCTCACTAGATAGCCACATATACTAATAATTGCTAAGCAGATAACATAATTATTTCAACAAAAGATGTCCAAGCTTTACAGGATGGTCTACAAAAATACATACTGCAATGCAGTTGATGCTTGTCTATTGATAAAACAGCAACAAACTCTCCCATCTTCTGCAACTAACTTTACATTTGACTTTCTAAGAAAAAATGTGAACATATGGTTATTCCAAAAAAACTTAAACTTCTGAATGAATTAATTTACTTACAAAAGAATAAGCCAAATTGCATGCTTAGCGTCTCTTGGGTTTCATAAGCAACATCGGTTTAGCTTTTACCTACCTGGAAATGAGGATCCAAGCAGCTAAATCAATTTCTTGCCAGAATATGCAGAATTGCTACACATTTCCAACACTGAACAAAGCTGCACGCCCACAAAAATGTAGCTACATTACCTAGCACTTGTGTACTTTAAGGGTTCCAATAGTTCCAAACATCCAGGTAAACCTGGACTTCAGCAACAACAGTTCTTTTATAATAGGAAAAGCTTCTTTTCAGTCACAACAGGGACCTCCTGTTGAATTTTTCCTCAAACTTCTACAAAGACCAGGCTATAATCAACAATTAATTTATCCCTGCTACCTTTATTAGAACATTAACTCTCCTGAATATAAATGTTACTCAGAGCTCAGAGATATCAAATGACAATAAAACTTGGCTCCAGTTTAAGATCTCTTTCAACCAGTGCACATTAGTATGACAGATCCATACTCTCCAGGTAGTGTTGCAAGACTAAACTATGACAGATCCATACTCTCCAGGTAGTGTTGCAAGACTAAACTATTTGGTTCAAAAACAGAGCTGCCTCATTATATAGTGCTTCCCCATCTCAGACACAGGGGACTGAGACTAAGCTACAGTTATCAGCCAAATCCTTCCACCAAGGCTGGCGGACTCAGTAGTGGTCATGTCACATTATAGACTCCTCTCCTCCTAGTGTCGACATTAGTTGTATCTCATCCATACAAAACAGAGCTTGTCCTGACCCTATTCAAATGAAACCTTCACAACTGGATGGGAAATTGTAAATTCATCAGTATGGACCCATGTCCCTTATGAACAAAGGCTGTCAATAAGAAAAGTATTATCCTACCTACCGCCCCCTCCAAAATCTCTTAGTTACCACCCTACTAACATGCTCCCTATAGATGTCCATGATACTTGGGATCCAAATGGGTTTGGGGTGCGTGACTAGGCTTGTAAGGGCCCTAGTGGTTGTTAGCCTAGTGACAACCTGTGGACCTATAAAAGCCTTCCTAAGTCTAACCTGCTCCTAAGGTAGATTCATCCATCCCTTAAGTACCGATAGTTTCTCTCAGTCCTTCAGTCAGATACATCACTAATGTCTGGCCCTTGGATAGGCCAAACTTGGAGATAGCCAAAATATTATATACCTGACCACTTTAGTAGCAAACTCTGTTAACATGGATGGGAACTTAGCTATCCCAAGACTCACTTTTCTGAAAAAAATTACCAGTACTCTGAAGGCCTCTCTGTGAATCCAGAAATATGAGCTGTTTCAAATTCCTGAAACCGCCAGTCTTGAAGGTTAAGTGGTTCAGGAAACACAAAATCATGGGGTGTAAAATCTATGGGTTCTGGCACAGGCTGTTTGTCATTTGAAAACCTACATACATCCTGCCTTTCAGTTTAAGGTCTGCTCACCATATTCATCATTTGTCCATGTTTCCACATAGTACCTTTTTGCTTGCTCTTGTGACTATTAAGCATTACAGATTAAATCTAGAACAACAACAAATGTACTGAATTCTTTTCATGGTGTTACATTACTTTGCAAAAAAAAAACATAAGTGACAGTTTCTAGCTGACTGCTTGAGCTGGCAATGTTTATGGAACTTTAGTTAATTTAGTCCACAAACAGTCCAATTATTTTGCATAAATTCTTCTTTAAAGTTTTTATACAAATGTTCCCATGTCTTAACCAAACAAAAACTATTTCTTCTTGAAGGATTCATGATTGTTTTATTCTGGTATATCACAAGACAGATCTGCTGTCTTTACACATTCTCTGTCTGGAATAAATTTCTTCTGAAATGTGCTATGGCGGTTTTGCCATCTCTGGTGGTGGTGGGGTTCAGTGCCTCCATGCCTGCCAGAACCTAGCAACAACCATACTTGTTCAGATTTTAAAAAATGTCAGACATTTAGGAATGGGAATGTTACTAAGATAACTAAATGTATGGAAAGTTACTGATAAGATTAACATTATTCTGAGAAGTTAAATGTATGCCTTATTATTAAACTTTTACAAGAATGCTACAAAGGCTTCATTCTAGATTACCAAAACTGGGTGGATTGGCATAATGGTTATAGTCTTCACCTCACAAAGGTAAGGTACAGGTTTTGATTCTGACTGTTGGTTACTGGCTAGGCTTTTAACAGTCCACTGACAAATAGTCTAGTATTCATCAATTCCTGTATTTATGTGAAATAAAGACTAGAATTTTGTCACTGGCTATTCAGTAAGAGGGTAAATGATTTACTTACTCTCACAGGCACACATGTGACCACAAGGCTGGAACAGAACTGCTGCTTTCTTGTCAGAGCACACCACACATTCCTCAATCTGTAAAAAGAAAGATGCAATTAGTTATCATAAAGCAGAGTATTCCATTAATGTAGGAGTAACCCCCCCCAAAAAAAGGAAGACACACTAATAAGGAAAATTAATTCAACAACAAAGAGGTCAAATGAATTAAGCAAGTATTTGTTCACATTCTGGATACCTCTGGTGCTTCTAATTATGAATCAAGAATACACAAATATTTCAAAGTTCAAATTTAAGTACCTAAAATATTAAACAATAAAGAATTCAATAAAATATTAACTCAAGCATTCAATCACACATTACTCACTTTATGCAGTTTATGGTACTACAGGAGCCATAGCAAATCCCAGGACTCAGTGGGCACAAGACAGCAAACCTAATGAACAGACGTACCATAAAATACACAAATACATTCACTTACACACAGCATGCACATCCATGGGCAACTTGGAGGATCAGCAAATCACCTACAAACATATTTCTGGAATGGAGGAGATCACACATCAAATTGCACACAGAAAGGTAATCATCAAACCAAAACAAAGTTTTGCGCAAAGTATTACAAAAAATTGAAAGCAAGTTCAAAAATTTGTGAAAAGTCGCAAAATGAAGGGAATCCCCCAAGCTACAAAGACAGAACATGCCAAAAGTGAAGAGTCTGACAGGCAAATAAGTACCCAAAAACCCAAGGTTGGCTCCATACCACAAACTAAGGACTAATTTCAGCATTTAAACAGGACATTATAAAAAGTACAGTTTTGTACCTACCATAAATGTAGATGTTCGAAGATCCACATTGCTGCAGTCCTTACTTATGGGTAGTCCACTGTCCTCGGTCGGCCCGAATACCAAAGTATTAGGCTGACGTCGGTCATGGGCGCCTAGATCTGACATCAGAGCGTCAGGGTATAAAGGCGCATGATCGACGTCATATCCTCAGTCTTTTCTTGCCCCAGATGTCAGAAGGCCAAACCAGAAAGGCCACAGCCAAAAACAGAATACCTCCCAAAAACATGCCCAACAACAACCATCACCTAAAGCATAGCACCAAGTCAAACTACAGTGGGGAAGGAGGGAGGGTAAATTGGACTGCAGCAATGTGGATCTTCGAACATCTACATTTATGGTAGGTACAAAACTGTACTATGTTCTTCATCTCACATTGCTGCAGTCCTTACTTATGGGTAGAATCCCAAAGCAACGGGAAAGGGAGGATGGTAAAAATCATAAAGCATTAGGGGCCGCTAAAATGCCCTGTAAAATTGCAGTGGCAAATCCAGCCCTAGACTTAGAATAAAGAGAAAGGTATGCACTGAACTCCAAGTAGCTGCCTCCAAAATGTCTTTTGTAGCTACCCCCCTTAGAAAGGCTGTAGAAGTAGCAGTAGCCCTAGTGGAATGAGGCCTGATTCCAGCAGGAATCTCCTTACCATGATGGGAATAACAGAAAGAAATACAAAACCCAATCCATTTAGAAATAGTTTGTTTTGAAACAGGTTTACCCTGTGAACCCAAAGCAAAAGAAACAAACAATTGTTGAGACTGTCTGAACTCCTTGGTTCTGCTCAAATAATAATGCAACTGCCTGTGAATATCCAAAGTATGCAAAATTTTCTCCCCTTTATTTTGGGGGCTTGCATAAAAAGTAGGCAAATGAATAGTTTGATTTAAGGCCACACTAGAAACCACTTTAGGCAGAAAGGAAGGATTAGTACGCAAAGATACCCTATCCTTATGAAAAATCAGGAAAGGCTCCACTGCCATGAGGGCCTGTAATTCAGAAGCCCTTCTTGCAGAGGTAATGGCCAACAAAAAAGCGGTTTTCCATGACAAATACTTTAACTCGGCAGTAGCTGCAGGCTCAAAAGGTTGTAGAGTAAGTTTTTCCAACACAAAATTGAGATCCCAAGCAGGAGTAGGAGCTCTACGTGGGGGTCTTATATTCCTTGCCCCTCTAAGAAATTGCTTAAACCAAGGATGAGAGAATAAAGGAGGGTCACAATCATAGTGAGCAGAAATGGCTGCAGCATGAACCTTTATTGAGGAGAAAGACAAACCCTTGTCCACTAGCTCAGCAAGATATTGAAGAGCAACACTTAAATCAGGTTTGGAGACATCAAGGTCCTTTCCTTTGCTCCAAATAAAAAATCTCCTCCATTTATCAGCGTAAACTTTCCTGGTACTAGGCCTCCTGGCCTCCAAAATAACATTCAAAACTTGTTGTGGAAGCTGAGACCTTCCAGAGTCTAAAACAGAATATGCCAGGCTGTTAGATGCAGAGACTGAATCTTGACATTGAGGAAGTGACTGTCCTCTTGTGACAAAAGGTGCGGAATCAAAGGCAGAGGCCATGGAGGTTCTCGTACTAAACTCCTCAGTAGCGGGTACCAGTGTTGTCGAGGCCAATCCGGTGCTATCAAAATCATGGTTGGCTTGTCTTGTCTGGCCTTCAAAAGTACCTTGGGAAGAAGAGGCAGAGGTGGAAAGGCATATACATGCAAATTGTTCCAAATGAATGATAGAGCGTCCACCTTCCAAGCTGTGTGATGAAACCTTTTTGTGCAAAACTTTGGCAACTGGTAATTCAGTGGAGAAGCGAACAGATCTATGTCTGGAGTTCCCCATAACACTGTCAACTGTTGAAATACATGAGGATCCAATTTCCACTCGTGAGGATCCACTATTTGTCTGCTCAATACATCTGCTAAGGAGTTCTGTGCTCCTGGTAGAAACCTTGCCTGAAGATTGAGGTGTAGATTGAGAGCAGTTTCCCACAGAATCATCGCTTGCCTGCAAAGAGGGTAAGAATGGGTTCCCCCCTGCTTGTTGATGTACCACATGACAGTAGTGTTGTCTGTTTGAATCAACACCTGCCCTGGGTGAAGTAAATCTTTGAAAGCCATCAATGCAAACTGGACTGCTAACATTTCCTTCAAGTTGATATGCAAATGTTGGAGTTTGACAGGCCACGTGTTTTGCACCCATTTTCCATTGAGGTGTGCTCCCAAGCCTTGTCCGAGGCATCTGTCGTTAGAATCTGACTCGCCTCTGGCCGGGTCACAGAGAGTCCCTTGTTTAGGTGACATTCCTGAGCCCACCACAAAAACTCCTTCTGAATGCAAGGTATTATCTGAATGACAGTGTCTAGATCTTGGCAGTGCTGTGTCCACACATTTTTGAGATACCATTGAAGCTTCCTCATATGCAATTTGGCATTGGGAAGCACCAAAATACAAGATGCCATGAACCCCAAGGCTTGAAGGACTGTCCTTGCAGTCAGCCTGGACCGTAGAGACATTTGCTGGAAATAAAGAGAAAGGCTTCTTTGTTTGCCCGGGGTCAAAAAGGCCATCTGGGAAGCTGTCTCACACCCAGAAAGCACATGTCCTGAGAGGGTACTAGACTGGACTTTGTTTCGTTCACAGAATACCCTAGGCATCTTAACACTGCCATCACATACTGTAGATGAAGAAGTTCGTCCTTTTCTTGTGCAATAATCAGGCAGTCGTCCAAATAAGGATAAATCTGTATTCCTCTTAGTCTGAAAAATGCTATCACTGGAGCCAGAACATTTGTGAACACTCTGGGCGCAGTAGATAAGCCAAAGGGCAATGCAGAGAACTGATAATGTAAATTTCCAGCCAAAACGCAGGTACCTCCTGCAACTGGGCCTGATAGGAACATGAAGGTAAGCCTCTTAGAGATCCAGAGTAACCATCCAGTGATCTTTTCCCAACAGAGGTAAAAGTTGTTGTAAAGTCAGCATCTTGAACTTTGGAATGTCCAGGTAAGTGTTGAGGATAGATAAATCCAAAATTGGTCTCCACGTGTTCCCTTTCCTTTGAACTAGAAACAGGCGAGAATAAAATCCTAGGCCCACTTCTGACAGAGGAACTGGCTGTATAGCTCCTATTTGAAGAAGTAAAGAAATTTGTCTGTGAGCCTCTATCCTTTGCCGAGGAGGGCGTCTGGCATGCCTTTGAAAGGAGGCATGGTGTGGAAATAGAACTTGTAACCTCGGTTTATAATGTCCAATACCCATTTGTCCTGGGTGACTAAATGCCAATTTTGCTTGAAAAGAGCCAACTTTCCTCCCAAAGGAGCTGCCAGGCCAGAAGAATCTGGCAGCTGAAAATGCAGGTCATTGGGCCTGTTTACGAAAGGACTGGCCCCTGCCCTCACCAGCAGATTGAGCAGGCGAACTCCACTGTCTCGGCCTGAAGGTACTCTGAGCTCTGCCCCTACCATGCCTAGATCTACCTCTAGACTGAGAATCAGAAGAAGGGTACGTCCACCCCTTAGTAGGCCAATTTCTACTAAACTTTGGAGGTTGTACCTGCAAAAAATCTTTAACAGTCTGCATAGACTTAGCCTTGTCTTCCATTTTCTTTAAGACTGACTCCACAGGAGGACCAAACAAAACTTCAGACTGTAAAGGGGCATCCAGAATTCTAGACTTAACATGCTCAGACAAATTCTGATCCTTAAGCCAGGCATGCCTACGAATAACTGAACCAGTGGCAGCCACCCTAGAAGAAGCCTGTAAAGCATCAAAACCACATTGCAAAGAGTGCTTACCCACCTGTTCAGAAACATGCACTAAATCCTGCAATTCTTTACACTCTATGCGCTCTGCCAAAGCATCCACTTTAGATCTTAGCTGAGAAAGGAGGAAATTCTGATACTTCAACATATGAAACTGGCAGTTCAAAGCTCTCATTGCTAAAGTAGAAGAGGTATACACCTTCTTACCCCATCTATCCAAAGCTCTAGCTTCCTTATCCAGAGGAACCGGATTCTTAACAACAGAGGCTCCAACACCCTTAGGCCCCTGACCAATAGTTTCTGGGTCCACCCTAGGACTCCTATACAGATAATTATGAGCCTCAGGCACCCTGTAATACCTGTCCGGTCTGTGGTAAAAACAAGAACTCCCTAAGCCTCTTCCGTGAATTAGAGTAATCCTGTTCCTCCCACTTAAAATGCTCCCTCATGGAATGCAGAGTTTCTGAAAATGAAAAATCCTCTGGAGGAGAAGCAGAAGGAGTGGAATCCTCTGCATCAGAATCAGAATAAGGAGGGAAATCTTGAATGTCTTCAGCAGAAGACTCTGAATCATCTGAGGCCTGCTCCAAACTGTCCAACTCTGGCTCCATCCTGGGCCTCTTATCAGGAGGGGGCATAGAACCTCTAATTAAAGTAATCAAATCCTCTGCCATTTTAAGCATGTGCTTAGGCCCAGACCCTGAAGAACCAGAACTGACACCAGAGGAAGGCAAAACAGACCTGCCCTAAGAAGGAGCCTTAGAAACAGTAGCAGAAGGCCTAACCACCTTAGGCATAGTAACCTGAGAGGCCCCTTCAGCCTGACCTGCCTCCTGAGAGGCCACATCTTGTAAAATCAAAGTTTCCCCCTGGGACTCAACAGAAACTTCAGCCGGATCCACCTGTTCAGCTGTAGCTTCTAAAGGTCCGGCGTCCGAAACGGACGAATCATCCTGCCTAGGCTTTAAAGATTTGTCTTTGCGCTTCTTAGTAGAAGCAGGCGTCGGAACATCCGACGGCATATTATAATTACACCTCTTGCCAAAGACTAACCTAGCGCAATCTAACCTCCGTTTTATAGTGCGCTTATTAAACCTAGCACAAAACCAACACCCGACTATGTCGTGCTCGTCCCAAACAAGGAATACAAAGCGAGTGGTAATCCCTATGCGGTATCTGTTTCCCACAAGAAATACAATTAATCACTTTTTCTGACATCCGGTAAGTAACTGAGGCAAGAAAAAACAAAAATATTCTAACGGGTACTTAGCCCAACTTGGTATCGGTCTGAAACTCCGAAAACGAAAAATTTCAGAACGCCGAACGGCACTTGCAACGCTGCTTCTGCATCGGACCATGCGGCAAAAAAGACTGGGGATATGACGTCGATCATGCGCCTTTATACCCTGACGCTCTGATGTCAGATCTAGGTGCCCATGACTGACGTCAGCCTAATACTTTGGTATTCGGGCCGACCGAGGACAGCGGACTACCCATAAGTAAGGACTGCAGCAATGTGAGATGAAGAACATCTTGCTGTTACACTTCTAAAGTAGGTCTGCAGTGGTTAAGCCCTCCTGCACCCTTCAAACCTCTACTAACTATAATTACTAACTCTGAGGTCACTGTAACTCAGAGTAGGAGGACTATTCCAAGGTACTGTAACATCAGGCTTAAGATACATTCTCACACTCACTATAACAGTCTTGTAATTCAGAGTGTTGCAATTCTGACCTTTGGAATTACAAAGGAGAACTCTCAAACTGCATCTCTGGAACCACCAGCAACCCCAAGATGGCACAGCAGAGCACAAAAAGGATAGACAGAACAGTGCAGCAGAAACTCTGAGATGGGATGGGCCCATATCATGCTCAGCAAGACATCAAATAACCAAAACCACATGGTATCAGCCTATACTGCAGATCCTGGAGATCCACAGCAATATGATGTTAATGACTAGTAGTAGTAAGCTAATTGGTAGATCTCAGTACTAGCTGCAAGTGTCAAGTGGCTGCAGTGCGAGTGTGCCATCCTTTGGATGAGACACTAAACTGAGGCCTCATCTGCACAACTTGGTGGTAGCTCAAGTGGACATAAAAGATCCCACGGCACTTGGGAACTTCCCCTACTCTTCATCCACTGCCCTGGACGAATTTCCCTAGTTAATACAAATATCACCTTAGGTCTCTTCTAAAAGGAGGACATTGGCTTAGTGAGACTAACCTATTCAACAAAGTTTAAATAAAGAACAGTTGTGCAAGACCTTACCATAACCATAGATGTCCTTCTCTTCTATGCTGCAGCATTCATAATAGTAGGGAGCAGCTGCTTGCAGCGCCACCATCCGGCCAGTATACCAAAGTCTTTGTCATGGAGGGTATGTGTGACATCGGCTACGAGGGCCATAAACTGGCGTTAGGTATAAAGGTGACGTCTGCAAGTACCCTCCTCAAAATAGTTTCTGCTGCATATACTAGTGCCCCTGAGGTTTTTCAGGAGGGTCCTAACTGAGACCCTTAGACTTACATGCCTGCCAGAGCCAGGGCAGTAATAAGGCTATGTAGGTAGATACCTGGAGAAGAAGAAAGCCACAAGTGTTCATAAAATATCTGCTATAGCAGAAGCAATAAAAAGAGGGTAGGAGGGTGGGACTGAATACTGCAACATAGAAGAGAAGGACATCTATGGTTATTGGTCTTACACAACTATTCTACGTCCTTCTATGCTGATGTTGCAGTATTCATAACAGTAGGGAGAGTACCAGAGCTTTAAGTATGATCTTGGGAGGAGGAAGTGTTTCCATGGTCCAGAAGACCCTGTAGGATAGTTCTGGAAAAACCGGCTCTAGCACGGGATGCCATGTGTAGCTTGTAGTGTTTGGTGAAGGTGTGCAGTGAGTTCCAAGTGGCTGCCTCTAAAATAGAAGGGGAATCAATGCCTTTGAAAAAGGCAGAAGAGGAGGCAGCTGCTCTGGTGGAATGTGGTTTGATACTGCCCTGCAAGGTTTTCCCATGGTGGGAGTAGCAGAAGGAGATGGACTTGGAGATCCATGAGGCAATGGTTTGCTTAGAAACAGCTTTCTCTAGTGCTCTGGGATGGAAGGAAACAAATAACTGTTCTGATTTCCTGATGTCTTTGGTTTTGTCTAGGTAATATCTTAGTTGTCTGTGGACATCCAGAGAATGAAGGGTCCTCTCTGAAGTATTTTGAGGATGGGGGTAGAAGACAGGTAAGTTAATGGTTTGATTCAATGAGAGTTCATCAACTACCCTTGGGCATGAAGGGGGGGTTGGTCCTGAGCACCACTCTGTCCCTGTGAAAGACTAGGTAGGGGGATGTGGCCATCAGGGTTTGGATCTCCGAAACCCTCCTGGCGGATGTGAGGGTAACAAGCAGAACTGTTTTGAATGTACAAAATTTCAGAGAAGCAGAATGTGCAGGTTCAAAAGGTGATAGTGTTAGCTTTTCTAATACAAAATTTAGATCCCACAGAGGAGGGGTGGGTTTCCGTGGGGGTTTGATGTGGAGAACTCTCTCAAAAAGAGTTTGACTTCCAGTCTGGATGCCAGGGGAGGGGAAATAGGCAGACAGGCAGAGATGGCAGACAAGTGGACTTTGATCGAGGAATATGTCAGTCCTGTTTGGAGTAGCTCACACAAGTAGGACAGGACCCTAGGGATGGAGGTAGTGAGGGGGCCCTGTTTGTTCCTATGACACCAACTGGAGAATCTGAGACATTTAACCACGCAATTTCTCCTAGTGTTGGGTTTTCTGGCCTCCTGCAGAACATTAAGTACGTCCTTTGAGTAAAGGTGACGGTAAGGAATCAGGATTCTATTACTCATAAGGTCAGTTTTACATTGTTCACCTGCAGGTGTAGCAGAGACCCCTTGTTCTGTGTGAACAGGTCTATCCGGTGAGGTAACCTGTGGTGATTGCCCTTAGCTTGTGAAAAATGAGGGGAAATCAACGTTGTCTTGGTCAAAAGGGGGTCACCAGTAGGATTTTTGGTTTGTCCCTCTGAATTTTCAGGAGGACTTTCTGGATCAGAGTGAAAGGGGCGAAGGCATACAGGAACATCCCCCCATGAAACAGCGAAGGCGTCCACTTTCCACATTTGTGGGTGTGGGTTCCTTGTACAGAAGCTGGGCATCTGCCTGTTGTCTGGGGAGGCAAAGAGGTCTGCTTGTGGAACACCCCACCTATGTATCAGGTGTAGGAAAACCTCCCTCTGTAGCATCCATTCGTGGGAGGGCGCTGAGGTTCTGCTGAGTGTGTCTGCCATCACATTCTGTTGAGAGGGGATACACCTGGCCAACAGGTGTACTGGGAGTCTGCTAGGTTCCAAATCTGAATGGCCAGTCTGCAGAGAGGGTAAGACCTGGTCCCTCCTTGTTTTTTTATGTACCACAGAACTGTCATGTTGTCTGTGATTACCTTTAAAGTTCCTGGCAGGATAAAGGGTTGAAATATTAGAAGGGCTAACAGCAAGGCTCTCATTTCCTTGATGCTGATGTGGCCTTTTACTCTTAGAGTGGACCATTTGCCTTGTACTGAGAGGTGTTGATTTGTTTGCAACACTGCCCCCCATCCTAGGTCCGAAGCATCGGTGTAAACGCATTGAAGTGGAGCTGAGGTTTGAAGGTGGAGCCCTAGGTTGGCCTGTATTGCAGATACCCACCATTGGATCTCCCTCTTTAAGCAAGGGAAGAGAGGGAGGGGCACATCCAAGGGTTGGGAATGTTGGTTCCATAGATTTTTTCAGTACCCATTGAATGTTGTGCATGTGTAGTCTTGCCAAAGGCAGCGTGTGTATCAGGGATGCCATGTGGCCTAATAGTTTCACAAATTCCCGAGCAGTCAAAAAGGTTTGGGAAAGGAGCTGGTTGAAGTACAGACAGATTATGACGGCTTTCATGCAGTCTGTGCATAGTCTGCATCCCAGAAAAATCATGTCCTGAGAAGGAGTCAGGCGAGATTTTTCTACATTTATAGTAAATCCCAGAAAAGATAGGGTGTCTGACACCTGCTTCAAATGGAGGAGAAGGAGCTGGTGGTCTCGGTGCAGGATGAGAAGGTCACCTAGGTAGGGATTTATTTGTATACCCTGTGTCCTGCAATGGGCAATGAAGGGGCTAGACACTACGTGAACACTCTGGGGGTGTGGATATAACAAAGGGCAAGCAGAGAATTGAAAATGGCAGGAGCCTATAGAGAGTCTGAGGAATTTCCTGTAATCCGGATGAATGGGGATGTGTAGGTAAGCATCCTTGAGATCTAGAGCCACCATGAAAGCTGGGGGGGTTAGATGCAGGAGAATAGGTAAGGTTATCATTTTGAAGCTGAGTACAAGAAGGAAAAGATTGAGAAAGGAAAGATCCAGGATAGGTCTCCAAGGACCCGGATCATTCTGGAGTAGAACCCTCAGTTCTTTTGAGGGGCAGGAACTGGTTCTATGGTGCCTTGCTTTAGGTGTTCTTGAATAATGGGAGGGAATAGGTGAATCTGTTTTTTGGTGGTTGTGGAATGCCATGAAAGGGTGGGAGCATCCACCAAGTCATGTAATATCCTCTCTGGATGATGGAGAGAACCCATCGTTCTTTTGTAAGTTTCCGCCAGGAGGGGAGGGAGAGAGTGAGATGGAGGGATAGGGGAGTTTGTCGATGCAGGGTGGGTGAGTCACAGTGGAGGGGGCCTGGGGTGGTCTGGCGGTCTCCGAAAGGGAGTGGCAGGAGATCTTGAGGACAATCTTGGGGTAGAAGTTTTTCTCTGCTATCTACATCCCTTGGATTGTTGTGTTGAGTGAAAGGATTCCCTTCATGTGTTGAGGGAAAGGATTCCCTTCATGTGTTGAGGAAAAGGATTCCCTTCATACAAAGTATGGTTTTTGAGGGTAGTTTCTGTGATATCTAGGAATGGGGGACACCAAAAGGTGTTTTAGATTTTGCAACTCTTTTCTCTTCTCTTGGAGGGATTTGAGGAGCTCAGGAGATGCCTGTCCAAAAAGTGCCTTATTATCTAGCGGAGCATCCAGAAGTTTGGTCTGAACATCCATGGGGAGGGGTTGTAGCTGTACCCAAGAATAACGACGCAGCACTGATCCAGAAGCAGCAGCTTTGGAAGCAGCTTCCACAGGATCATAGCTGCACTTAATAAAGTGCCTGGTCACTTGTGATGCTGTGGAGAGGAGAGAATTTAATTGTACTTTGGTGGGGGAGTCCTGCACCTCAGAAAGAAGGCTGGAGGCCTTAGAAATTGTATCAAGTACAAACCTTGCCATGTGGGTTTGGTAGTTCAGGGCACTAATGGCCAGAGTGGAAGATGTGTAGACCTTTTTACCTGTCCTGTCCATAAATTTATTGTCTTTATCAGTTGGATTTTAGCAGAGGAAGGAAGCTATCTGGAGGTCTTGTCTGCAGAAACAGCTATAACAGTTGGGTCAGCAGGAGGGTTCTTATAAAGAAACTGGGTGTCCTGGGGGACCCTATAAAATCTGTCAGGTCGTTTTGCTGCTGTAGGTTGGGAGTCAGGAGACTATGAAACAGCAAGAATGCATCTTGAAATGCAGGTAGTAAAGGGGGCACAGTGGGCTGCTCCATCTGCAGAAGGTCAAAGTATATTTTCTTAGAATCTGAGACCTCAGAAGCCTGCCACTTGAAGTGTTCCCTCATGAGGTAGACAGCATCCCCAAAACTAAATTCTTCCACTGGGGAGTATGGAGAAATAGAGTCCTCTTCATCTGGAGTAATGAACTCCTTGGGGGATTCAATCTGTGTCTCATAAGAGAAGGATTCCTCAGGGGATGAATATTCCTCCTCAGACAAATGGGTTGGTTGAGGAGTGAGAGTAGGTGAGAGTTGTTGGGATTGTAAGGCCTGAAAGGCCTTAAAGAGGCTTTGGGAAAAGGATTCCCAGCCTGACATCTGAGGGGGTCAACGTGTTTCGATTTCTGTTTCCTTTTCAAGGATGTGGTAGACAAGGGAGAAGCAGACGTCGGCCTAGCAAGAGAAGGAAGAGCAGGGGCTTCTGAGAAGGTGAGCCGTTGTTCCCCTCTGCCATCAGACTCTGATGGCTGAAATACCTCGGCGGATGTACCTTTGGTATCCCACACCCCGGCTTCCATTGTGGTTCCCGGGCCTGCTTGGGAGACCGTCTGAACAGACTCCGGGTCTGCCATCGCCTCTAGAGCCGGTTCAGACGCCTGAGGTCCAGCCTGGGATTCGGGCCTAAGTTTCTTCGCCCTCTTCCGAGGCGGCTCATTGGATGGTCCTACTCCTCCCTCCATGCCTAACACCAAATGCCTGATTCTCGAGGTAAAGATTTAAAGCCGCTAGTCAGCTACAAAGTGTTTTGGGGATGAACCATTTACAGACAGAACAGGATGCATGGTCATGGGTCTCGCCTAGACAGAAAACACACTTATCGTGCATGTCCTTGTGAGGAATCTGTCTCCCACAAGCACACTTCCCTTTCCTAGCTGACATGTAAGTCTAAAAAAGCAAGCAAAACAAGTAAGAAAAAAACCCAGTGGGCACTTATCTGAATGGTCCAAACGGTCGTCTGTTCTCAATACTCGAAACTGTAGTCATCTGATAAACGCAAAGTAAGGTAGAACTGGCGAATGGGCATCCAATGATCACTGCGGCAGAAAAATTCTGAGGAGGGTACATGCAGACGTCACCTTTATACCCAACACGAGTTTATGGCCCTCGTAGCCAATGTCACACGTACCCCTCAATGACAAAGACTTTGGTATACTCGCCGGATGGTGGCGCTGCAGGCAGCTACTCCCTACTGTTATGAATACTCTAACATCAGAATAGGACATATTACTGTTTTACGGGTAACAGTGAGACTAAAGGAGGGTCTCACACAGGTGGAGACACCAGACAGATGCATCTTCACCAAGTAATAAACAAAACCTGCAGAAAAGATACCTGACAGATACTACAGAATTAATGGCATTACCATTTTGCTGAATGCCTGAATCCTCTCTGGCAACAAAGGGAAAACCTCTTCTGTTTAACTACGAAGGATTTTCTAATACATATGCAAACCTTATCATACTAAAGAAGCCAAAAACTAGGGCCAGGCATTTGGTGAACATCCAGGGTGCTATGAATAGTCCAAAAAATAAATAAATAAATAAGTTGGGAGTGGCTATAACTTCCCTTCCTTCAATTTTTAGTACAGCCTGTTGTCTCTGTGGATGTCAGTCTTTAACCTAGGCACCTTTCAGGTGTACAACAAATGAGAAGGCCTCTGGAATCATCAGAAACAGCAAAGATTCGAAGGGTAACCATTCTGAAGTTGGTTACTCAAAAATATGTACAGCTTCAGTAGGGCTAAAATGTCCTTCAAAGGCATCATTATTTGGGACTAGGAACAGCTCACAGAAACTTTCTCTTTACTCTTCTGGTATACTTTCACTTCTGCTCAATACGCAATCAGCTGCTTCAGCACAACCAATGCTAAGGAGATGTAGTCCCTAGGCACTGCAGGCATAACCTTAAGGGGTGAAACTACCATGAATTTCAGTCTATAACCCTATGAAATATTCTCCCTCCAACATCTGTCAAAGGTCAAGCGGAACTGGCTCCTCCTGAAATGAGACAGTCTTCCTAAAGATAAGAAGGGGAGGGGGCTGGCAGCACAGTCAAAACTAACGAGAAAAATCCTGTGGGGAAGATGACCCTTCTCCTTATCCTGCTGCCTTCCTCTCCACTTGTCTTCTCTCCATGACTTTTTTATTTTCTTCAAATGTCTTCTGTTTAGACAGATTTCCAGTTTGTTTTCTATAACAAGGCTATTGCCTGGCTAGACAGTATATAAAGTACTCAGGAACAGGTGAATGAAATAACTCTTTCACTGATTCCATAGTCATCTCATTTTCCTATGTTTTTTATTTCTGGAGAGTACTGCAAGAGAAGACCAAATAAGCAAATCCTTCTTCAATGCATCTAGAAGCTGTCTTTCAATGCAATGGGCTGCAATCTAAGCCAGGCTCACCTTTTTAATATGGTCCAGTAGCTTCTGCTCTACTGCAGAAGACCACTGTTTCACAACTGCATTTAAAGTACATGCTGACCTACTCTGAAGGCAGTTTGGATCTATCTGCACACTCTTACCTTTGAGGATTCATCAGAAATCTCTAACACTATGTCAACCTACATGCATACTTTGTTCTAGAGCCAGTTTAGCTCTTCTTGTAGCTTCCAATGTCAAAATTGTTGGCTCTGATGTTAGATTTTGTATGTAGGTATTTACAGGCCTCTCAGATGCTACATGTCTTGGGCTTTATGAAAGCAAGTGGCTGGAAACCATATCTGACAATCAATGGGTGGGGGCAAGGTCTGGGTTCATCCATTCTCAAAAGGACCATGTTTTTTTTTTTTTTTTCAATTCTAACACCTTTCCTTGGATCACTATTTAAATTGCCCCCACAAGAGATTAATGGTGTCACCAATGGAGACATCCTCAGGGAGTTAACCAGACAAAATAGTTTTGTTTTAAACACCATAAACATGACATCACTCCAATGCAAACGAATGATTGGCTGATGCAAATTGTATAACTCAATAATAAAATTATAACAAATGACAGTGCTTAAAGAACTAAAACATAAAAATATCTAGCGAACACTGTAATATTCTACTATTTTTTTAATCCAGATCATTAATTTTAAAACTCTCACTAAGTGACATGATTGACAGACCTCAATGCTTTATCAGAGATGGCCTGCATCTGTCACCCCTGGGTTTCAGGATACTGGCTAAGGCTCTTGCCACCCCTATAGTGCCTTTTTTAGGCGATGTTCCAAAGACCAAATTACCACTGTAACAGCTATAAATAAATGCAATCTGAGGGTCATGCTGGTCAACACTAGAAGTCTAAATCTCAAGATGTACTTGCTCGAAGCACTCCTCAAAATGAAGAACATCGATATTTGTGCTGTAATGGATACCTAGTTTAAAGCAGCAGAAAGCACCCCTGCGCTACCAGGCTATAACTCATTCAACATCTTTCAGCCCCAAAACATGGACCGAAGCTCCAAAGGTGGTGGTGTCTCCATATTCATAAAAAATATGCACACTTCCGGACTAGTAGCATCTGAGATACGTCAGGTACAACTAATACTGGGTAAGACGGCGAGTCATTTGCTAACATACTGGCCGACAGATTCAGTGCCAACTTTACCCCCCCCTCCCAGGACAAATCAAAATACCAGAGGAATGCCAGGCAGTCAACATTACTGCAGCACAGGTTAAAGCTGCATTATCCAAGGCCAAGAATACAGCTTTCATGGGACCTGACAATATCCCTGGATGTGTTCTACATGAACTACAAAGTGAACTGGCACCACATCTGTATGCCCTGTTCAATCACAGACTCACCTCAGGCTTTGTCTCTACCAAATGGCGCACTGCTACAGTTATCCCTCTCCATAAAGGGGGAGTGACTACAGACCCTGGGAATTATTGCCCTATTAGCCTGACGAGTCTGATATATAAAGGCTATGGAGTGCATCATCATGGACTTAATTAACAAGGATATAGGGAATCTCCAAACTCTAGATCCCACACAATTTGGTTTTGTGAAAGGTAGATCGTGCCTGCTCAACCTGGTTGACTTCTTTGATTCAGTCACTAGAGCTGTGGATGAGGGCAAGGCAGTTCATACAGATTACCTTGATCTGGCCAAAACCTCCAATAACATTCCCCACTCAGGAATTATTGATAAACTCACCAAACTAGGCATCAACCCCTATATCACTAGGTGGGTTGCAAACTGGCTCTTCGAGAGAACCCACAGTGTGAAAGTAGTGGACTACAAGTCAGAATGCTAACCAGTCATGAGTGGAGTCCCACAGGGATTGGTCCTGGGTCCTCTCCTGTTTGGCATCTACTTCTCAGAAATCCAGCCCAACATGGAGGGACTCTGGCTGACCAGGTTGACTGCAAGCCGGGAGCCATTATTAACTCCCCAAGTGATGTAGACATCCTACAGAAAGGTCTCACTGAGGCCAGTGACTGGTGTGAAAACCATGGCCTTAAGCTTAATGCCTAAAAAAACATCATCATCCCCTTTGGGAAAAACTCAAGTTTCCACTAATTACCACATTAATTGGAGCCCACTGAACACTGAAGGCGTTATAAGAGATCTGGGGACACAGGATGACAGCAACCTCTCCTTCGCCCACCACATTGCCACTGTAGTCAGAAAGTCCTTCTATGTGGCACATCTCATTACCAAAGGTTTTGCATCCAGGAAGAAAGAGGTCATCATATCTCTTTGTGCTCTTCCCTCATTGGACCAATCATTGAGTATAATGCCCCATTTACCATGTACCTCACTAGACACATGCAACAGCTGGAAAGGCCACAAAAGTACCTCACAAAGGGGATCCTAGGCCTTAAATACATGTCGTACATGGACAGACTCAAAAAACTCCAGCTATTCTCTGTCTCGTATCGTCTACTAAGAGGCGATCTCTGCTTGACTTACAAAGCCATGTCTGACCCAGCACTGTTAAAAATGCTACATCTAAAGAAATACCAATCCCTCCACACCACACCCTCCAGAGACCTCAACCTCATTACCACAATCAAAAGCGCATGCTGGAGGAACAGGTTCATAACCCGCAGACTGCCCATGCTCTGGAACAGACTTTCCATACATGTCAAGCAGAGCACCTCACTGGCCTTCTTCATGAGAAATCTTGATGAGTGGATGGGAAATAGAAAGTTCACCCCGGGGATCACTCCAGTGGCTCTACTTGATAAGAGGCACTGGGAACTAACGTTGGGTGGCATGATGCCAGGGTACTTCTATGGGCTAGGCTTGTAAAGGCTCCAGGGCCATTAGCCTAGTACACACCCATGAAGTCCAGGGGTGGAAAAGGCATTGGACTTGGAATTGGCTCCTGCTTTTCAACATGCACCTCTAGCATCGACAGCAACATTTTCCAATATAAAAAAAATGAAATCTTTTAAAACCCTGACATAAAACAGAGTTTTTTCAATGTATTGTTAATGCCTTTGTTTTTTCAATGGTGCACATGCAGGCACCCTTTATTTCAACATTCTTCTTGTTTTTACCTATGTAAAATGTTCGCATGAAAAGCACAGAGCATGATAAACCACATACTCAGATTCACATGTAGACCTAAATCTAGCACTAATTAGCTATAAATTTGCACAGTTTACATTCACAACAAGAATACGCCCATTACTTCTCTTAGTGTCATTCTGTCCATAGTTTACAACAGAACTATTCTTTAGCATACTTTGCAGGTATCCTGTTTTTTTGCAGGCAAGTCACCTACAATTTTACTCAACATATCCCTATCGCTTAAAAGACATTCCAGTGTTTAACAATTCTTTTTAAACTGTTTAGTGTCCAAAGTGTAGGCGAGTGTTAAATTAACAGTATTTCCATTTTTTTTTTTTTTTTTTTTTTTACTACTTCTGCCTTGCATGAAATGTCAACACTAGTAAGAGAGACATACATAGTGCACCACTTTTTTATATTTTCCATCATAACTTCACTAATACCATCAGGGTTAATTAGGTTCTTACAAAAACAAAGCTCATCTATCAGAATTTGTCAACCAAAACTTCATTTTCAAAAGTCGGCCTGGAAGCCCCGATAAACTTGACTCGTCACAATGCTCCTTTTAGTATGTAGTGGGTGCAAACTGGTTAAAAAAATCAAGAACTTCTTTTCTATGAATTTTTTTTTTAATCTACCGCCTGCATATACTTGTATATTTACACCTAGACGGCTCCCTACTGAAATTTGGCACTCAAAATGCACAGTGCTGAACAAGCCATTAAAAAAAAAAATCAGGAAAAGAGCAAATCTTGAAGACTGCCTCTCTCCTTTAAACTCCTTTTTGCTGGGGGACAAGCCCCCCTGTAACCCCCGTCCGCAACTTATATATACCAACTTCAAGATCACCATACCTTGGAGAAAAAGGGAATATTCTGAAAAATGTTCATCTTGACTTAGTATTTTCTGTATTTTGGGACTTGCTCACATTTCAGATGGTTACCTCTCTAAACTGTTAATTTCTTTAAAAATCAAAACATTTCAAACTGGATCTTAAATTCAAGTATGAATGAAGATGTTCAACTGAGGAACCCTATCTCAACATTTAAAAAAAAATCATTAATAAAAAAGCCATTACCTAGACAATTTTTGACAAAAGACAAAAACACGTGTGTCCCAAGTTGCTATACAAATGTTAAAGTGGGTGACATCAAGGCCCCTATTTCTACACCACTAGTCTGCCTAAAATAATCATGCCCAAAAGTAAAGAAAGTAATATTTGAGATCATGCCAAACAAGGTGCAAAAGAAACCCAAATTTATATTTTCTGCAACTTTCAGACTATTCACACAGGTCCTTGCAATTTCAATTCCCCTGTCCTTCAGTATGACTACAGTCAGTGTAACCATGACTCTACTCTGGTTAACTGTAATGTCATCATGTTTATCCATGAAAACAAAGGGATCCTTCAGCAAATGTGGGGTACAACTCAAAACAGGCTTCAAGTAATGTCATCCAAGAAGGGAAAATGTCAGTGTGGGAGGCAGATTCTCCATAAGTATCGTCACAAACTGTGTCTTTTTTGTTTGGGTGCTACCCACGACCATACCTCTCATAGTATCTGTAAGGCATTTGTGGCTAAGACACTCAAAAGCAGTTTGTCTTCCCTGGCCATTTATCTTGAAAACCAACAGCTTAAACAGCTAGCCCAGGGTACCATGGCAGACTTCTTTAATCCTGAGAAACTCCCACTAGGTAAAAAGGCCAAGACGTCTTGGCTGGATTCTTTAGCTGTCCGGGTTACAGTAGACATCCCTCTAGAAGCAAGTAACAGCTTTGTAGGTCATTCGGTGCCTAGATTGGATTCCACTGCTGCGACCCCGGAGGCTGGCATGGACTACTCTCTTTGCATGAACCTCCAGGCTATACAAACAGTATGACACACAGTGGGCAGTTAACTGTTAACAAAACACCTATTCAAATCATAGCTAGCTACAGACCCCCAACCATGACTCAGGACTCCCACTCTACCTCTCTGGACTTACTTGAATCCATCAAGATTCAACCCTCTACCCTGATCCTGGGTGACTTCAACTACCCAACCATAGAGTGGAAGACCTATTCTAGCCCAAGAACGAACACCCAGATATTCCGTGACTTTACCAATGCCAATGCATTGGATCAGCTGGTCAACACCCCCACTAGAGGTGAAAATATCCTTGACCTGGTACTAGCTAACATGAGTAGCCACTGTAGCACCCCTACAGTGTCATCCTTTTTAGTAAGAAGTGACCATAAAGCGATCACTTTTGAAGTCACCATCTCCCCTGACCCCGACCTTGCCAGGGTCAAACAAAAAAACTTTTCCAAAGCTGACTACAATCTCCTGAGAGCAGGTATAAGCAGCTTCACAGCCACCATCCTTTCAGTTGGAACTAACACTAATGCCAAGTCTACACCCAAAAATGATATGAGCACCTTTACAGCTGCATGGACTCAGCAATACCTGACAGGACCAAATCATCTTCCTCAAGGAAGAGTAAACCTCTCTGGTGGACAGCATCAATAAACAAACTCTATAATAAAAGGAAAAAATTGCTGTCCAGAATCAAGAAGGAGCAGAGACGCCAAGTTGGAAACAATCTCTCCTTTGTCTGAACAAGTAAATAAGGTTACTGGTGAAATTCTCCAAGGCTAACTTCGAGTCCAAATTGCCCATATCCACTAAGGGCAATCACAAGGTGTTCTTCACATATGTTTGCAGTCTCAAAGGGAACACCCAAATCTGCTCTGAAATGGTCAAGAACACCACAAACACAGTAGATATAGCCAACCTGCTAGCAGAAAGGTTCAGTGAAAACTTCACCACCCTGTCCCCACCATCAGTAAAACAGGACGTCCCCAGCACCTGCCCCCTTCCCCACATCACCAGCAATCAGGTCTTTAATGCCCTCTCAAAGGTAAAAAAATACAGTCTCCATGGGACCTGACAATATCCTTGCCTGCTTCATACATGAACTCTGGCATGAGCTCTCAGCACCATTAGGCACTCAATTCAACCAAAGCCTGAGCACTGGCTTCGTCCTAGCTGAATGGAAGGACAGCCACTGTCATCCCTCTAAACAAAGATGACAGTGGCTGTCCTTCCATTCAGCTAAAAATGACCCAAGCAATTACAGGCCCATCAGCCTAACTAGCCTGATCTGCAAGGTCATGGAATGCATTATCATAGACCTTATAAACGACGACATTGGCAACCTCCAAACACTTGACTCCACACAGTTTGGTTTTGTCAAAGAGAGAGCATGCCTGTTAAATTTTGTTGACTTTTTTGAAACAGTCACCAAAGTCATGGATGAGGGGAAGATAGTGCACACTGCCGACCTTGACCTAGCCAAAGCTTTAACAGGCATCAACCCTTATTTTATCAGATGGGTAGCTAACTGCTCACTGATAGTACCCACTCAGTCAAAATAGGGGAAGCCACCTCTAGTAGTAGACCCGCAATGAGTGGCATACCCCAAGGATCGGTCCTGGGGCCTCTACTGTTTGGGATATACTTTTCTGAGGGCAAGCCAAAACTAGTGGTCTGTGGCTGTCCAAGTTTGCGGATAACTGCAAGCTGGTGCTATCTTAAATTCCCCTAGTGATGTGAACATCCTCCAAGAGGGCCTTACACAAACTAATGACTGGTGCCAGACACATGGCCTCAAACTTAATGCCAAGAAATGCATCATTATCCCTTTTGGGGAAAATGGAACCCCCAATAATTATCACATTAATAACAACGTGCTAAGCATGCAATCGGACGTGATGGACTTGGGCACCCTGGTTGATAGCAGAGTGACTTTTGACCACCACGTTGCCTCCATTGTACAGAAAGCTTTCTACATGGCCCATCTCATAAGTAAGGGTATTTCATCCAGAAACAAGGAGGTCATAACATCCCTGTACTCTTCCCTTATCAGACCCATTATCGAATACAATGCCTCCTTCAGCATGTACCTTGCCAAGCAAATGCAGCAGCTGGAGAGACTAATCCAGGGTCTCAAACACCTATCCTATACAGATAGGCTAAAAGCTCTGTCCCTCTACTCAGTCTCCTACACACTGCTCAGAGATGACCTGTGTCTGACATACAAAGCCATCTCAGACCCAGCCTTGATGGAGTTGCTGCATATCCGTAAGTCAAACTCCACTAACCGGACCCACATGCAAGGCCTCAACCTGGGTCTATGACATTAATAGAACTTGTTGGCGGGATAGATTTGTGTCCCAAAGACTCCCCCTTCTGTGGAATAGACTCCATCTCCATGTTGAGCACAGTACCTCACTAGCCCTCTTTAAGAGGAACCTGGACAACAGGATGGGAAACACAAGATACACCCCTGGGATCTCAACCTGTGTCCCTGCTGGAGAGGGAAAACAGGTGCTGACTTTGTGTGAACATGGGCAAAATTCTTGGCTAGGCTTATAAGGGCCTCCAGGCCAATAGCCTAGTATCGTCCTATGAACCCATGTCCTCTGAGAATCTGCAAGCATCTGGCTCCATACATTGGGGGGGGGGCTGTGGTTGATTCTCTTGGGTGGTCCTAGAGGGTTTCTGCAGATAATGGTCAGGGAGAAAGTTCCGGGTCCTAATATCGAATTTCACCAAGGGTCGGAACCTCAGGTACTTGTTATGGCTGATGTCCCTTCTAAGAAAAGACAAAAACTAAAGCATGTTTTGGTCCATCCTACGTATCCTCAAAGGGAATGGCAACAGTTTACTCAGGGCTTGTTTTCTGCCTTGATGGCCCTAAAGCCTCCTCAAGGGGTTTTGGTACCTGCTCCTCCTTGGACCTCTACCCCTTCTAAACAGCTTAGGGAATCAGACTTCTCGGATGAGGATTCAGTGTCTGGTGAAGGGTTGTCCTGTTCTTCAAAGAAGCCTTTGCCTTTGGCTTATGGTTCTGATGAAGAGAAGTCTGTTAACCCAGAGTCTCCTTTTAAGGAACTGTCCTTTAGGGACACAACTGCTAGGAGGATGGAATTTTTATGTGGGATTCTTCTCAGGTGTCTGAAATTGAGAAGATATTATGAGTTGCTTCAGGTGGATTACTCCTAAACCATCGGCAGCTCCTCTTGTGTTAGTTGCCTTGTTAGACACTTTCATTGCTGCTTCCAAGATTCCTAAGAATTGTCAATTTTTATTTAAATGTCTTTCTGCTGATCCTGCTGTGGTGTCAGTCTCTGACAAACCTTCCAAACTTTTACCTACTGATAAAAAAATAGTAGGGCAATGGAAAGAGCGGGTAACACAATTTACACTGCTTCTACTTTCACCTCTAGGGCTATTACCACACCCATATGGCCAGATATGCTATGGCCTTGATTGCTCAAGCTTGTCAGGTTATCGCTGACCTTTCTGATTCTGAAGGCAAATCCCCTGGCTTATCTTTTTTAGGTTCTGCTTCTCAAGTGGCTAGCCACTCTAAGTGTAGCAATGATGCTGCTGCTTTTGGGTCCATCATGAGGCATTATTCTTGCCTTTTTTTTCAGTCTCTACCTCAGGACATAAAGGCCAAGTTGTTGGATGCTCCTCTGAATAAACACCTTTTTGGGACTGCTGCTGCTGGCATGTTAAGACTCTTCAACAAATAGACAAAGCCATGAAGGACCTTAAACATATTCTCATCTCTCTTATCCCCAAGTTCCAGAGGAATTATCCTTCTAGGTCTGCCTTTGTTCACAGACAAACCTACCAGACCTCTAAGGGCAGGAAGAGTGGGAGGCAGGCCCCCCTGTGCTAAGGCTTCTCAGATTTCTGAGGTCCAGAAGCCTCCTTTATCTGATAAGCCCACTTCTCTTTGACAGTTCACCCCTCCTTCTTTTAGACCAGGTTCCTTTGTCCTTTTGGCTGTTCCTTTGTCTTCCAATTGGAGTCTCATCACTTCAGGTGTTTGGATTCTTTCTATCATTCATCAGGGTTACTTCATGGCAGGGGAAATCCCACCCTCCTTTTTCAGGGACTCCTTAACCTCCTCTAGATCAAGAGGTTCTAGGGTCTCTGGTGAACCAAGGAACCATTCAATGCGTCTCCCCTTCCCAAGTGGGAAGGACTTTCTACTCCAGGATGATCCTGGTTCCTTGAAAGGAGGGCACTTGGAGACCTATTTTGGATCTCTCTCGGCTCAACACCTTTCTTGAGATCCATTCTTTTAGGTTGCTTACTCTTCAAAACTCTTTCTTCTTTTACTACCTCAGGCTTTTCTGATATCCTTGGATCTGAGAGATTCTTAGCTTCATATCCCTAGTCACCCTTCTTTCACTACATTTTTACATTTCTCTGCGTTTTCCACACATTTTCAGTTCTCTGCTTTGCCCTTTGGCCTCTTGACTGCCCCAAGGGTATTCACAAATGCTTAGGTCCTATCACTGCCTTCAGCAGGCTTGAAGGCATTCAGATTTTTCCTTATCTAGACAATGCGTTGCTTCAGGTGCCTTCGCCCAGTCAACTATTACAGGATCTGCAGTTCACCATCTCTCTTCTTCAAAGTCTGGGGTTTACTATCAACTTCCAAAAGTCCACCCTGACTCCCTCTCAGAAGCATGTGCATCTGGGATGCAGGATTCAGACAGTGCCTCTTCTGCCTCCAAAGGTATTGTCGCTGACAGACTTCTTTCAGTCTCTTCTTCTTCTGACTGCCATGCCAGCCAGGGAGTTTCTTCAGCTCTGGGATTCATGGCTTCTTCTATTCCAGTGCTTCCTCTTGCCAGACTGCATATGTGGAAGCTTCAATGGTACCTCAAAAGTCAGTTTGGCTACAGCATTGTCACATTGGATTTCAACGTACCTCTCCTCCTTTGTCTCAAGAAGGAATTTGAGTGGTGGATTCAGCAGTTCACTCTCATCCCAGGCCAGCCCTTTCAGCCTCCAGTCCATTCTCAAGACCTGTTCACTGATGCCTCAGACAGGGAGTGGGGAGCTTCTCTTGGTCACCTGAAAGTTCAGGGTCTTTGGCCTCCCCTTCAGAAGTCAGACCATATTGATATCAAAGAGATGAGAGCTCTAACTCAGGCCCTTCGGGCCTTTCGCCCCATGTTCTCTCCAGGCTCCTTGAAGGTATACACAGACAACACTACAGTGATGTGGCATGTCAACAAGCAGGGGTGTGTGAAATCTCATCTCCTCTGCAGGATGGCTCTTCAAGATTGGGAAGTGGCTATCAGTTAACTCTTCAGGCAGTATACATTCCTTCAGGGTACAATCCAGTGGCAGGCTCAATGAGCAGGTCCAAAATACAGGCTCACGAATGGATGCTTCACAGAGACATGTTTCTGGACATTGTCCATCAGTGGGGTATTCTTCAGGTAGATCTTTTTGCCTTTCCTCTGAACAGGCAGCATCCTCTCTTCTGTTCCAGAGTGCCATGCCATCTGGCATGGAAGAAGGACATTCTTTCCTTTCCTTGGGATGAGAGGTTTCTTTGTGCTTTACCTCCTCTTCCTCTACTTCCAAGAGTCCTAGAGAAGATTCAGCTGGACTCCCCAAAAATCTTGCCAGTGATTCCTTTTTGGCAAAGACAGCACCGATTCCCCCTCTTAATGCATCTGGCCAAGGGCAATAATCACAAGTTACTTCACTAGCTGGATCTCCTCACACAGGATAAGGGGTCTTTCATCCATCCCCACTTGTCCACCCTGCAACTGACACTGTGAGTAATAGGGTTTTGCTCCCTTTCAGGCACCTCTTTTCTGAGGACATGGTCACGGTTTTACATGAGGCAAGGAAACCCTCAACCAGAAAATCTTGTATATCCAAATGGAAGAGATTTTCAGTCTGGTGCCATGCTCATAACCAGAACCCTTTTCAGTAGGGGTCTCTCTGGTCTTCTCTTATTTGTGTGAGTTGCTCCAGTTTGGCTTTGCTTACTCTTCTGTGAAGGACCATTTTGTCAGCCATTTCTGCTTGTCTGCCCTCCTGGATACCCAAGGCCATCTCCTTTTGCTGTTTGTTTCATAGAAAATCACAGTCTACTTCTGTTAGAGCACATTCCACTAGGGATGTCGCTTCTTCTGGTGCTTTCTTCAAGAGGTTGGACAAAAATTCCATCCTTGAAACTGCTACTTTGTCTTCTGTCCATACCTTTACTAAGCATTATAAGTTGGAAATGGCTTCTAGGGCCAGAGCAGGTTTTGCTGAAACCATTTTATGTGGGTTTGTTGAGGGCTCTTTCAGCCTTCCACCTCCCATTCTGTTTCATGAGTCTTTTTACTCTTTCTTCTTTGTAGAATACTGCAACAGTGACATATAAGGATATTGTACAGTTGTGTAAAATCTTACCATAGCAATAGATGTCCTTCTCTTCACAGCTGCAGTATTCACTCTCTCCCTCCAATCCCATCTTGTTTGTTGTTCAGTTTTAACTTCTGGACGTGCAAGATTCCTTTGTCCTAAAGAGACTATTCTCTTCTGGGCCAATTCAGTTCTGGGTAGTTGCGTCCGTACATCCTTTTTATGCCCTACATTCTTTGTGGAGAGCATAAATGTGACATACAGCACATACAAGATCTTTTAGGCTATTGCATACTGGCCGAGCACTGGGCTGCCCTTGGCTGGAGATCTCTTCTATGTAGAATACTGCAACACTGAAGAGAAGGACATCTACTGTTATGGTAAGATTTTACACAACTGTACCATCTACAAACAATGAAGTCATCAGCTTGCCACAAGACATAGCAAACGTGCTTGCAGAAAAACTTTGCTTAGACTTCACAATAAGCAAAGAAACTGTTGTTCCATGTGAACAAAGAACATGTAGAGACTAAAGGAAATCTGACTAAACACCGTCTCATGTTACATGCTTAATCCGGTAGTGCGGCTGTGGGGGAGCCACAGCCTAGCCCAGCACTCAACAGGTGTAAGGTATAGAAACTCATCCTGTACAATGACCAAACCATCACCGCATGCATGCATGCACACTCTCCCTTAGGCACTGTCACAAAAAAAATGCACACCTACAGGCAATTTAGACGACTGACAATTCACAACCATGTTAGACAAAATATTCATTCACCTATCAGCCTAAGTAGATCAAATCTCCTTTAAACTCAAAAGGGATACTACTTTGGTACCTCCTATGCAGAGTGCAGGAATGCCCCCTTCCTTGGTACTATCGCAGCAAGTTAAACAGATTGCTTCATTGTAACTCCTTCCCTTTTTGCCACACTTTAAACCTCCAAAAAAGACATGAGATTCTGTGAAGTCAGCAAATTGTGCTACAACATTAAGCAAATGTTTTTACACAATTAAACAATTAGAACTCAAATTAGATCAGGGAAAATGACTGCTAAAGGAAAAGGATCACTCACTGCCATATTTCAACACTTTCGGCTACATTTAATACAACCCCAACAAGACCACCAATATGACCTTCCCTTATTTTCCCTCTAAGAGATTCCTCCCTGCTTAGCCTTGAAGTTGAGAAAAAAACAAAAACAGCAAAGAATACGAGCAAATATTTTTTGATGCAGTTAAGTTTCACATCCGCCACACTGCATCTTTGCCACAAGACAGAGGATCCAGTGAGGATGCGATCCTGGCATGATCCACAAGATAAAAACATGTGCTGGAAGCCCTGATTTGCAGAAAGATTAGGAGCCCAGAGTGCTGAAAACCACATAACCTCCAAGAGCCTATAGTCACCCTCAGGGCAGCAGGCTGCAGAAATCCTGTCTCCCTCTGGAGGCAGTTAACAAGATGTTGTTCTTCATGTGCTAGCATGGAGAAAAATATCAAAGGCCACACAGATAAGGGAGATCACATTTAGGGGATACTTAATCCCCTTTCTCAACCATCATGGAATCTTCCACACCCCTTGCTGGATGTCCCACCCTGTCAAAAAATCAGCAAGAAAGGAAGAATATAAGCTCAACAAAAATTTGCCCCGCAGGTCCCACCAGCCTAGAAAGACTTAGGTACTATTCCAGATCTTTGACTTTTAAGGCACATGGAAAAAAAAAAACAACCTTCAGGGACTAAAGGCATTAATTTAAGTAAAACTTTCCTACACTCAAGGTATGGTACATTATTCCATGCTTACATGGATGAGTATGGATATACTCTTTGAACCTCCAAGATGCCCACCCCTTGAAATAAGGAGTGACAGTAGCTGAGGAGACTAAGCTTTCAAGTCAAACCATGCCAATAGTAATTCCAGACTTTTTCATCTAGACTCATTTCTGTCCTCCCGCAAAACAAAATTTAAGTCAGTTTTTGTATACTATTTCAGGCAACAAGGACACAAGACCTTCCCTTACCTAGATGACTGGTTCCTTGCTGCCCCAACAGAGGATGCTGTTTTTCACTGGGGTAAGGTCTCAGTTCGAACTGTTCCCACAATTCTTCAAATGAAAGTGATCCTTGCAAAATTCCACATTGTTCCCACAACACTTCAAATGAAAGTGATCCTTGCAAAATTCCACATTCTTCTGGTTCAGGTTCTAACATTTGGAGGACTTGTTAATTTCCTGAGCATTCTTACCCCATGACAAGGTCCTAATTCTAGAGAAACTAGTACTGTAATACTTCCTTTTCAAACACTAACTACAAACACTTGTCTCAAAGCTTTTGGTCTTATGGAAGCATCACTTCAAGGTGCCTCATGTTAGGTTAAATGTGAGAACCTTCCAATAGACACTTTGTGTTCTCCTCCCACTAAGAATCAAACATATGCCCAATATCGTTACCAACCTTGGAAAACTGGAAGGGCTCACCCTCTAGCTCCTTCTCAACAAACAGTAACAAAGCCTGTTGGACCCATGGATGGAGTGGGAGGGTCAAGACTCCATCAAAGAATCTTTGGTTCTAAGCACCCCAGGATCTGTGACCACAGACTTAATAGGCCCATTTTGACACTTGAGGATGGGCTGGTGCAAGCATGCTAGAAGTGCTTCATCATTACAGCTAACAAGAAGAAGACTGGAATAAGTACAAAATCTCTTCTATTCAGGGAATAAATGGAAATTGTGGGAAGAGTACATGCAAAATAATGCTCAGGAGGAGGAGGCAGAGGAACGAGGTTTAAGAGAATGCAGAAATTGAGCAAATTACATCATGTTGGACTGAACACAGTTATAAAGAAATAAAGAAAATATATGCGATGTACAATGTATGTAAACTGAAAAAAATGCTAATGTGGTTTTTGCTTTCTTTTTTTGTTACTGTATGATTTCCTATGCCTTAAGTGATAATTTAATAAAGGCATTTAAAAAATCTCTAATACTCAAGAACAAACACAAGACATCTCCAGAAAGACCAACCATTATCAAGTTCTCTGAATTAAACACCCAATGAAGAAATTCCAGCCTTCCACTTAAGTCATAAGAAAGGCCCTTCAGCAAGTCCTACAATAGCTTAATTCTAATCCAGTGTTGGATTAAATTGAGTTCCCAAAAATCACAAAAAAACTAAAAGGGGCATGCATGCCCAGAACTTCTGAAGAGACAACAACTGATAACCATATTAAATTTCACTATTGGGTATAAACTCAGTTACAGTACCCACTAAGGATTTTTGATGTTGGACCTAGTAAATATTACAATAAGATCTTACTTTGCCATGTACCTCTTGTGCAGTAAGAAACACATCAATGAAAATGATAAAACATTACAACTTTTTTCTGTTTATGCTTACCTTTGTTCTGGACTGAACATGCTCTTTGCATATAAGGCATTTCTTAACTCGTGGAGAACACAATGAACAGGTAGCGATGTGTCCACATGGCCCAAACAAGGTATCCCTCTTCAAGTCTGAACAAACCATGCATTCTTCCAAAGTTTCTGAGTCATTGTTAATCACAGAAGGACTACGCGAGCCAACCTGGCCACTAAAATATTTAATATGGTGATATTTTTAATTCACAATACAAAAGATTGCCACATTGTAGAGTGAAAATCATTATACACATACAACTAAGCTCTACAGTGTATAACATTTAATATTTTACAAAAGATTTTATATTAATTCAAAACTGGACTCTGTCACTGTTCTAATACTCAAGTACTCAACAACTGAACATTTTAGATAGTGTATGTACAGGCTCATGAACAAAAAATTTGATATGTTCACCTATCTGTAGCAACCATACAGTTTTACTATTCTTTAGGCATGCTACAAACTCTCAAGATTTAGAAAGCACAATAGGAGAAATGTATTTAGGATGGGGCAAAGGGACAGCCACTCCAGGCGCAAAGTGTTAGGGGGCATGACTGGCAGAAGCCGATCTGTCTTAATGCAATGTTAGCATCTGAATGCCAGCACTGCATATGGGTTGATGCGCTTTAACACTCGGGTTTTGCAGCTGTAAACTGCAGCACATCTGTTTGCTACTACAAATGTAGTAAGCAATTTGTTATAGCTTAGAAAGACAGAAGTTTTTTTTCCAAGTCTGAATATTTTTTTTGTTCTTTAAGTCTGAAGAGTTTTTTCGTCCTCAACTTAAGGGGGCTGGAGGCTGGGGCAGAACAGCAAACCAAACCTCTACACAACAGATCATGCATACCATACTTTCCATATTATAATACTTCAGACATCCTGTTCATTACCATTCTGTCTTTTCACCTCTCCTTCTAACTTCCACTGGGTGGACACTGTATGCTCTATGCTCTACAGGTAGCAGCATTAGGAACATATTTAAAGGAGTGGATAGTCTTATCCACGCTACAATTTATAAGTCCTTACAGCATAAATAAAGACTCAAACACTATCAGCAGGGTCAATAGCAAGCACGCCTTAAAAACTACTTTCTGAGAACTGGTCTAGTACTGCATTATAACTTTTTTTTTTAAACATCTTTATTAAATCATATTTTAAATTGCAATGTAAATCCACCAAAATGTCAAGTTTAGTGTTTCCAAAAAGTGATTTTCCTTCCCTATAATTCAACACTTAAAGTTGCTTTAGAGATAAAGGATAATACAATTCAGGAAAATGTAGTAGTAATGGCCATCCAAATATAAACTGTAGATAAACATCAAGGACTGCAAAAAAAGAAGTTATGTACTCAAAATAATGTTCCAGCTATATTGCTGATTTTTTCATCTCTCCTCACATATGGGTCTGGATCCGATCCGTCAAATTCAACTTGGCCATTAGCAAGCTCCTGGCAACAAAAAGCTCTTGGATACCTCCCCTTACATTTGATGCATCTCTCCCCATTACCTCGGATCTTGTTTTCTATAATTACATATATAGACAAAGGAAAAATCTCAGTATTGAACACATTAGATGATCTTAAAAACCATTTCTGGAGTATAAGGAAGATCAAACTAATCCTTTAGAGTCTTGCCCCATTCAACCAGGAAACCTGTGGAAGGGGGATGGAGGGAGGAGATGTGAGGAGAAATGAAAAAAATCAACAATACAGACGGAACATTATGGTGAGTACATCATTTCTTTATCTGATACTGTCAATTTTTCATCTCATCCTCACATATGGAACAGAGTCCCCAGTTACCTTTACCCCCAGGGACTCGCGGGAGAATAATCCTCAGAAGCATCTCACCAAATGAGGCCTCTCCCATGGAGACCAAATCTAACTTGTAATGAATGATAAAGGTTATATGGTTTGCCCAAGTGGCTGATGCGCAAATATCATCCAAGGAGGTATTTTTCTGAAAGACTGCAGACATGGCCATGGCCCCGGTAGAATGACCCCAAATGGACTTGTCAAGCTTCAAGCCTTTTGAAATGTAAATAATGGAAATACAACTAGAAAGCCATTTTGATAAGGTGACTTTGGAAACTGGTAGGCCTTTCCTAGGGCCTGCAAATGCAACAAACAATTGGTTTGTTTTCCAAAATTCTTTAGTTCTATGTAAAGAGAAACATAACTGTCTATGAATATCCAACAAATGTAGTACTTAGTCATCCTTATTAGTAAAATTAGGGAAGAAAACAGGCAAATGTATAGTCGGATTGATATTTGCTTGAGAAACAACTTTGAGCAAAAAAGAGGGGTTGGCACAAAGACTCTGTCTTTATGAAAAAAAAAACAGAGAAGGAGAATGGGAAGATAGTGCCTGAAGTTCCGATATCTATCTTGTCGATGTGACAACCACCAAAAAGAGTTTTCCATGAAAGGAACGTAATATCACAAGATGCTGCAGGTTCGAAAGGGTGGTTGGACAATGAGACGTAGAACCATATTTAGATCCCAAGGAGGAGAGGGACCTTTGTGAAGGGATTTTTAACAACGTATCTTTTAAGAAGGCTTTGCAAAGTTTGTGGGAAATTAAAGCCAAGTTGTCTATCCAAACGTGAAAATTTGAAATAGCTGCTAATTGAATTTTAATAGTAGAAGCCGCAGCTCTGTTACTGATAAGGTAAGCCAAATATTTTAAAATGAAGTGAATGGGAACTGTGATAGGATCTATATTGTGTTGTTGTGACCAGATCACAAACCTCTTCCATTTACTCCTATACAAGACAGTGGATGACTTATTCACCAAATAGGTGGCAATCCACTGAGCACAGAAGAAGTTATCAGGGACCTGGGGACCGAGGTTGATAGTAGTCTGTCATTCGACACCCATGTAGCTAAAGTAGTTAGGAAGACCTTCTACATTGCCCACCTTATCATGAAGGGATTCTCATCTAGATCAAGGGAGGTCATTGTCTCCCTCTACTCATCACTCATCAGACCAATGATTGAGTACAATGCCCCATTCGGAATGTATCTGACCCGACACTTGCAGCAGCTGGAGAGGCCACAAAAGTTCCTCACCAAAAGGATAAAGGGTCTCAAAAATCTGTCCTATGCTGCCCGACTGAAAGAACTCCAGCTCTATTCAGTCGCTTACCGCTTGCTCAGAGGTGACCTTTGCCTAACATACAAGGCCATGTCAAACCCAGATTTGATGAATATGCTTCACCTCAGAAAATCTAGATTCATCAGAGCCACAAGGGCGGGGTTAAACCTCGACACGGCTATTAATAGGACGTGCTGGAGGGATAGATTCATCACCCAAAGACTCCCTATGCTGTGGAACAAAATCCCCGTATATGTGAGGCAGAGCACCTCGCTGGCCTTGTTCAAGAGAAATCTTGACCAATGGATGGGAGATCGCAGATATACCCCAGGGATTACCTCAGTGTCACTGCTCGACAGAGGCACAGCAAAATAATGGGTATATTTCCCCATACTAAAGGGGTGGCATAAGCCACAAAACTATGGGCTAGGCTTGTAAATGCCCTTGGGCAGATAGCCTAGTATGAACCTATGAACCTATGAACCTATATTAGGATATGACAGACCAGGGAGGAGAGCATAGGTTGTCTGACAATCTATGGAACTAGTGGTCAGCTTGAGATTGTGAAGGTTGGGACGAAGCATTCCTGTCGGATGTGACAGTAAGTCCAGAAGGGATTCCAGAATCCAGGGCTTCTTCATTAGATGAGGCCAGAGGAAGGGAAAACAGATTTGTCAAGGCCAATATGGGGCAATGAAGATTACTGTACTCTTCAACCTGCTGGCTTTCTGAAGGAATTTGGGAATCAATGGAATGGTAGGAAATGCAAACAATAGTCCGGGAAGCTAATCGTGTATTATAGCATCCCTCAGAGACTGCTCTGGTGGGGGAATTAGTGCAAAGAAGCAGCTGCATTTGTTGCTTAGGGGACAGGCAAAGAGATCACAGCAAGGCTGGCCCAAAGTGTGAAAAATGTTCTCTGCTACATTCTGGTTGAGTGACCACTCATAAGCCATGAGAATGGCTCCGCTCAACTTGTCTGCTATGACGGTGGATCTTCCCAGAATGTGTGCTTCAATCAGAAAGCGGTTGGATCAGATCGTCCATTGCCACACCCTGAGCACTTCCTGACAGAGGATAAGATCTGGTTCCTCCTTGTTTGTTTATGTACCATACTACCAACATGTTGTCTGACTGAAGAACAGTCAGAAATGCTTGCAACGCTAGAAGCACCGCTCTCATCTCCAGGATGTTTATGTGGAGTGTGGCCTCATCTGTGGACCAGGTACCTTGGACAGTCTTCCCCAGATAATGCCCCCTCCCCACTCAATCTTGGAAGCATACATGGTAACAGTGGCCTGTGGTTGAGAGGGAACAAATGGTCGACCTCGAGTCACTTGTTTGGCGCAAATCAACCATGAGAGATCCTTTTTCCATGTTCGTTATGAGAATCTGATGAGACATTGGTTGACAAATTATTGACCACTGAAAAGCCAGGAGCCACTGCAGAATTCACGTGATACCTGGCGAGAGGGACTAACACAACTGCTTCGGCCATGGATCCTAAGGCTTGCAGAACATGATGCGCTGCCACCTTCTTGTTTCTGATTAACCTTGAGGTTTGTATTCTGATTGTTAAAATCCTGGAAGGAGGAAATCTGGCAATCATCTGCTTTGCGTAGAACAGTGCTCCAATGAACTCTAATGTTTGTGCGGGTTCCAGATGAGATTTTTGGTGATTTACAGTAATGTCTAATTCTGAATAAAGTTCAAGCACAGAGTCTCTTGCGTGAACAAGTAGATGCCTGGTCAGGACAGATATGAGCCAGTCGCCTAAATAAGGAAACGGCCAGAATCCTCATCATCTCAGGTGAGCCGCAACCACTGCCAAACATTTGGTGAACACCCTGGGGGCAGTGATGATACCAAAGGGCAGTGCTCTGATCTGGTAATGATTGGCTCCCAGCTGGAAGCATAGTTATCTTCTGGAGCATCTGAACATCTTTATGTGGTAGTACTCATCCTAAAGATCTATAGAGCACATCCAATCATCCTGCTCCTGAAACGGAGGTATGGACTGCACAGTGACCATTCAGAACTTGCAACATCATATTGACTTGTTCAGTCTGCTGAGATCCAAGATTAGTCTCCAGTCCCCTGTTTTCTTTGGAACCAAAAAGAACCTTGAGTAAGTTCCGAACCCCCTCTGGTTTGGGGATCGCTTGGATGACTTTTTTCTAGCAGTTTCTGAATTTGAACAACTGTTTAATCCCCTTGACTGGGTGGAACGTCTGGGATTTTTTTGATCAAAGGGGGGGGTTTTGGGAAAAGATAATTTGGTAACCCCTGGATATCATCCTCTGCACCCACATATCAGAAGTTATGTTTTGCCAGGCTCTCCAGTGCAGGGACAGTTAATCCCCAAATGCCTCCAGAAGTGGACAATCAGGCCTCCTTTCAGGAGCTTTGGAAAGGCTTCCCAAAGAGAGATTCCCCGGAACCTTGATTTTGTAGACCTCTTCTGCCTCGAGTGCGACATCTTCCATTATTGTTTCTCCCTGTGCCTCTGGGGGAAACTCAAAACGTGTGTCCTGGTAGGAGCCTTGAGAATTTTTGAACCACATTTTCCTGCTACCTCTCTGACCTTTGAGATTAGGTCTCAAAGGAGCCAAAAAATGCATGCCTACGGCAGACAGGGTCCTACTTTCTTTTTCACACCTGGATAGCGTATCCTTGACTTTGGGACCAAAAAGGGATGTGCTGTCAAATGAGGCATTGATGAACAAAGTCTTAAAAGGTTCTGCAAAATCGCAAAGGTGCATCCAGGCATTCCTCCTCGTGGAGATCCTGGAACCCGCCATTCTGCTCATTCCTTTGGCTGCATGTGCTATGAGTCTCATGGCCGAGTTGGCTGCTGAATGTAGGGTGGCTAACTGGGAAGCTATTTTCTCTTTAGCTCCCATAGCTACTGCTCCTTCAAGGGTATCTGAAAGCTCCTTTATCAGATCCCTTTGCAGTCTGGTAAAATGAGAAAGGTACTTCAGCGACCGTAAGGCAAAGGTGACTGACGAGAAAACACGTGTCCCACATCTATCCATTATCCTGGAATCCTTATTAGGAGGATGGATAGTTGAACTCTCCTCAGAGAGTTCCTTCTTGGTCGCTGCTGCCATGACTATGACATCTACTGCAACCCCTTTTGCCCAGAAAGCCTTATCTGAAGGAGCGGTGATAATTTTATTTGGTCTCCGAGGAACAAGCTTGATGGAATCAAGCCTCATTTGACACGCCCACAGTAAGATCAAACTTATGGGCTCATTGGTGGGTGGAGTCACCCAGGAGGTGGATGGGTGAGAACCAAAGACACCCAGGAACACCATCTCCTCAGGCAAAGGACTGCCAGCCACCCCTCTGCTTCAGAATTCCTATAATCTCCCCAAAGGAAACATCCTCAGAGGGTGACCGTGAGGATCCTTCACCCTCATCAAGGTCAGTGCCTTAAGTGGCTGACATCTCCATGGAGTCCATATAGTTCCTCTTGCATAATCTCTTCCTAGGGACCTCCTCAGTGGGGTAATCTGGGGAGATATCGAAAGAGTCAGGGGTACCTAGATGGGTGTGTGCTGGCATCTGTGGGCCTGAAGTCCCTGTGGACCTTGGTGACGAGAAGAGGCAGGCAGAATATCTTGTTAGGGTAGTGGATCCGAGGGGGCAGGTAACTTCTTTGCTGCAATGGTGGCTACAGCCCTCTCCAAGGCCCCAAAGGCTGACTGCGCCTGAATAGATGAGGACTCCAGCTCAGACAAACAATGTTTCTGGGACAGGGTAACCCCTCCAGTCCAGAGGACAGCTGGCTTGGAGATGAAGTTGGAGCTGAGCTTAACTTCGCAGAAGCCCCTAGGTGCATTGACTGCTCTGAGAACCTGGGAGTCGAGCAAACACGGGATTTGCGAGGTTCCCTATGACTCCAAGAACTCTCCGGCTCCAAAAAAGCTGATGAACTTGGTGCGAATGCCTAATCTGAAGAAAGGAATATCTTTGGATCAGAAGTCAAAAGTCACCAGGTGTATCTGATCTGACAGCTCTGAAGCTTGCCCTGAAGTCGAAAGAGGTGGAGTGGATGGTTTGGACTGGCCTGAAACCTTAAAGGTCGAGGCCAAGGAAGACTTTGTGATATCCTGCGCCCATAAAATCTTCTGCATCATCCATTCCACATCTTCTTCAGTTAGGCTCAGGCTCCTATTTAAACTGGAGGACAAGGCATCGGTGAATCTAGGTCTCAACAGGAAGGGAGATGGTACCCTCAATGGAAAGTACAGTTGTGTACACTTACCATAAATGTAGATGTTCGAGTGTATTCACTGTTGCAGTCATTACATTTGGGTAATCTGCTGGCAGGTTGCCCTCAGTCAGCCTGAATAACAAAATCTTGGGTCCTGCGTCAGTTGCAGTCTCCTCTTCCATGACGTCAGGGGTATAAAACATGCAGCTGATGCCATTTTAATCAGTTTTTCTTGCCCCAGATGTCAGGTGCCCCCCCAAATGGGGAGCAAAAATATATAACTAAACAGTAAATGTATATAAATGCACCTTAGAAACATAAAATTTACCTTCAACTAAAGGGAAATACACCACAAAGGCTTTTGAGTATAGTGAAGGAAAGAAAAGGTATAGAATGGGGGATGGTGGGTGGGTAACCCGGACTGCAACAGTGAATACACTTGAACATCTACATTTATGGTTAGTGTACACAACTGTACTATGTTCTTCGTGTTTCCCTGTTGCAGTCAATACATTTGAGTAAAATCCCAAAGCTATGGATGGGAGGATGGAGCTAAACAGCATTAGTAGCAGCTATAAGGCCCTGCAAGACTGCAGCGGCAAAGCCTGCCCTGGATTTAGGGAAGAGAGGTAAATGGTAATGCTTTGTGAATGTATGAACAGAGCTCCAAGTAGCAGCTTCTAGAATGTCTTTGGTAGGGACCCCTCTGAGAAAAGCTGCTGAACTGAAGGCAGCCCTGGTGGAATGGGACCTGATCCCCTTTGGCAGAGGTTTACCATGGTGCAAACAGCAGAAATGAATGCAGTGGCTTATCCATTTAGAAATGGTCTGCTTTGATATAGCCTTCCCCTCTGATCCTGCAGCAAATGCTACCAGTAGTTGCTCAAACTTTCTTAGAGATTTTGTCCTGTTCAAGTAGAATCTTAGTTGTCTGTGTACATCCAATGAATGCAGAATCCGCTCCCCCTTGTTCTGCGGATTTGTGAAAAAAGTTGGCAGGTGAATGGTTTGGTTAAAAGCCACACTGGATACCACCTTAGGCATAAAGGAAGGGTTGGGTCCTGAGGGCCACCCTGTTAGGGTAAAATATAATGAAAGGCTCCACTGCCATGAGGGCCTATAGTTCTGAAACCCTTCTAGCTGAAGTGACTGCCAAAAGGAAAGCTGTCTTCCAAGACAGAAATTTTACATCCGCAGTAGCTGCTGGTTCAAAAGGAGGTAGGGTGAGTTATTCCAGCACAAAATTGAGGTCCCATGCGGGAGTTGGCTCTCTCCTGGGAGGCCTTAAATTTTTGGCCCCTCTGAGATACTGTTTTAGCAGTGGATGGAAAAGAGAGGAGGCTCTGTGTTGTAATGAGCCGAGATGGCAGAGGCATGGATTTTTACTGAAGAAAAGGATAGGCCCTTGTCAAGCATCTCAGTTACGTATTGTAAAATCTGAGGAATATTGGGCTTTGCTGTGTCTATTCCCTATGCTTGGTTCCAAGCACAGAATCTCTTCCATTTATCAGCATAAGATTTTCTAGTACTAGGCCTTCCGGCTTCCAAAATGACATCCATCACAGGTTTACTGAGAGATTTGGTTTGAATAATTAGTTGATTAGCCATGCTACAAGATTCAGAGTTTGGAGCTGAGTGTGCAGAATTTGATAGTTCTGCTGAGACAGTAGGCGATGTGTCTGAGGCAAGTACCACAGAGGAAGGTGTGACATATTCCTTAGAAGCGGATACCAGTGTAGGCAAGGCCAGTCCGGAGCAATTAAAATCATTTTTGTTTTTTCCTGTCTGACTTTTAGTAAGACCTTGGAGAGTAGAGGCAGAGGGGGAAAGGCATAGACTGATAGTTTTTTCCAGCTGAAGGATAGAGCATCTACTTTCCATGCTTTTTTGTGATGATTTCTCGTGCAGAATTTGTCTGATAGTTTTGGGGAGAGGCAATTAGATCTATGTCTGGGCTTCCCCATTTCTGTGTTAACATGTTGAAGATTTGTGTATCCAGTTTCCATTCATGCGGGTCCATAAGATTTCTGCTTCGGTTGTCTGCCAGAGTATTTTGCTTTCCTGGCAGGAATTGAGCTTGAAGATGTATTTGGTAAGTCAAGGCTGTGTTCCACAAGGCCATGGCAAGTCGGCAGAGGGGGTAGAAATGGGTACTCCCCTGCTTGTTTATTTACCACATAACTGTGGTGTTGCCCGTCCTTATCAATAGCTGTCCTGGATGAAGTAAGTCCTTGAAGGCTGTTAGAGCATTCTGAACAGCTAGCATTTCTTTCTGGTTGACATGCAGATGCATTTGGTTTGGGCTCCATTTGCCCTGAATGCATCTCCCTGCCATGTGGGCCCCCCAAGCACAGTCTGATGCGTCTGTAGTTAAGGGTTGGGTGGCATGTAGTTAAGGGTTGGGTGGCAGGGGGTAGAGTGAATGACAGTCCCTTGTTTTGGTGACATGTCTCTGCCCACCAAAGAAACTCCTGTTGTAGGCAGGGAATGAATGGGATAACTGTTTCCAGACTGTGACAATGTTGACTCCATAAACTTTTTAGGTACCACTGAAGTTTCCTCATACGCAGTCTCGTATATGGAATTAGTAGAATGCAGGATGCCATGAACCCCAAAGCCTGCAGAATTTGTCTTGCAGATAAATGGGTTTTTGTTGCAATTTGTTTGAAGTATGTTGTCAATTGCAGTTGTTTGTCTGGCATGAGGTAAGCCATCTGGGCAGTTGTATTCAAGCCTGCACCCAGGAATGTAATCATTTGAGAGGGTACCAGTTGTGATTTATTTTCGTTTATGGTGTACCCTAGGCATGCTAGGAGCCTTTTTACAAACGCCAGATGTTGAAGAGTGTCCTTGTCCTCTGCCCAAACGAGACAATTGTCCAGATAAGGATAAATTTGAATGTTTCTTTGTCTGCAGAATGCAATTACTGGTGCCAGGCACTTTGTAAAGACCCTGGGCGCAGCAGATAAGCCAAAGGGCAGTGCAGAGAATTGGTAATGCAAAAAGCCTGCTTTGAAGCGGAGGTATCTTCTGCAAGATTCCCTTATTGGGATATGCAGGTATGCCTCTTTTAATTCTAGAGCTACTAATCAAGCATTCTTGCCTAGCATAGGCAATAGCTGTTGTAAAGTCAGCATTTTGAATTTTGGAATGTCCAGGAACATGTTCAGAATCGATAAGTCCAGTATTGGACGCCATGAATTGTCTTTTCTGGGTACCAGGAAAAGTCTTGAGTAAAATCCTTGTCCTTTTTCCTTTTCTGGTACCGGTTGAATAGCCCCCATATCCATGAGGGACATGACTTGTTTCTGGGCCTCTGCCCACTGGTTTTGTGGCAGATCCGGACATCCGTTTGGAATTGGCAAAGTATGGAAATGAAATATGTACCCCTGGGATACTATGTTTAATACCCACTTGTCCTGGGTAATTAACTGCCAATTTTGAGCATGAAGTGCAAGTTCCCCCCCATGGGGGCTGCCAAAAGATAAGTGCTTGTAGATGGTAGAGAAAAGTCATCGAGACTGCTTACTGTAGGGCTGTGCTTTGCTACCTCCAGATTTGGAGGTGGAGGCACCCCATTGCTTTGACCTGCAGGATCTTTGTGATTGATATCTGGAGCCTTTTGAGTGCCTGGGTTTACCCTAAGTGGCTCTGTTGGACACAGGAAAGGACCAATTTTTAGTAGGCCAGTGCCTACTGAACCTGGGTGGCTGCACTTGCAAAAAATCTTTTACAGTTTGCATAGATTTAGCTTTGTCTTCCATTTTCTTTAAAACCTCTTCTGCCTTATGCCCAAACAGAGTATCATGCTGTAAAGGGGTATCCAACAATTTAGCTTTAACATGATCAGGCAGATTTTGCTCCTTGAGCTAGGCATACCTTCTTATCACAGATCCAGTAACGGCGGCCCTACAAGAGGCCTTCAAATAATCAAAACCACATTGCAAAGTATGCTTTCCAACCTGTTCTGTTGCATGTAATAAATCCTGTAACTCTATTTTCCACACAATCAGAAATCAACATAATTTTCTGTTTCAGTAAGCCCATAACATGTTGTTGATATTTAAGCATATGAAACTGGCAGTTTAAAGCCCTGACTGCCAAGGTTGCAGAAGCATACACCTTCTTACCCCATCTATCTAGCACCCTGGAATCTCTATCAGAAGGGGTAGGATTCTTGGCTGTAGAAGCCTTAACACCCTTGGGACCCTGAGAAATAGTCTCAGGATCAGCAGCAGGATTTTTGAAAAGAAATTTGTGGGAGTCGGGAACCCTGTAATATCTGTCTGGCTTACTAGGAGCCGGAGGCAAGGAATCAGGAGCCTTGCTTGATTCATAGAACACATCATCCACAATGTCCAATACAGGAAGTACTGCCAAAGGCCTATGCTGAGGTAGAAGAAGGAAATCCCTAAACCTCTTTTTTGATACAGAAAAGTCCTGACTCTCCCAATGAAAATGTTCCCTTAAAGTATGCAAAGTCTCTCCAAAAGAGTAATCCTCAGAAGGAGATGCAGATGGGATGGATTCCTCTGCATCAGAATCCTCATAGGGTGGAATAGAAAATTCCTTATCAGAAGAGGAATCAGAAGAAATGGAAACCTGATCTGAAGATTCATAATCAGTGCCTTGCCTAGGCCTCTTAGCAGGGGGGGGTGGAACCTCTGATCAAGGTAATTAAATCCTCAGCCATTTTGATCATTTGTTTTTTAGGCATAGGGGCCTGAGCACATGGCTCATGCTTCGTTTTTTTAGACATAGAAGTTGTTTTTGACACTGTTCTTGTTGATGGCATCGGTTTAATATAAAAATGTTGAGGTCTGAAAACACCCTCAGAAGCTGGTGCGCAGCTCCGGACCCATCCAAGGGAAGAGACATCCGCGGGTTCAATATTTTGCGAATCTCACAGCATACCGGACTCCGAATGGGTCTCGGTAGACGCCTGCGACTCAAAAGTAGCGGGTATCAGGGGCTGCGAAAGCACCTCACTGAGTACCGGCGACTGGCTTAGGAGAAGCTTCGTCATTTTTGGACCTTGACAGTCTGTCTCTGTCTGTCTTTTTCCTTGCGTTTTTTGTGAACTCCGGTAGTCGGATTGCTAACAGACGACATTTCAGGGTAGTTAAATCTTGAACCAAAATATTCCGATGCTCAATATTGCATTGGTTAAATTTAGCACAGAACCAACAGCAAGGCATGTTGTGGTCAAGGCCTAGGCAAGGAATACAGTACAAATGAAAATCCTTATGAGGTATTTGCTTCCCACAAGTAATGCAATTATTAACTTTTACTGACATCGGTAAGGAGCAAGAAAAAGTTTCCCCAACGGGGTACTTAGCTTTAGTTTGAAGACTTTGGTTCTGAAACTCGAAAATGAAAATTTCAGGAGTCTGCCAACCGGCACTTGCGAACTGCTTCTGCTTCGGGCACCACGCGGCAAGAAAGACTGATTAAAATGGCGTTGGCAGCATGTTTTATACCCCTGATGACCTGACGTCATGGAAGAGGAGACAGCAACCGACGCAGGACCCAAGACTTTGTTATTCAGGCCGACTAAGAGCAACCTGCCAGCAGATTACCCAAATGTAATGACTGTAACAGTGAAACCCGAAGAACATCTGGGTCATAAGATGGAGAGAGTACCAAGTCCTTGGTAATTGCAGAATTGGCTTAAAAGAACTGGATGTCGAATGTAATCAGTTCTTACCAGACAGGATTGGAGCCGAAGAGTAGAGATTGAAGCAGAGATCTCCAATCAAATCCCAGACTCGTCTGAACTTGAAGATTTTGAAGTTTTTGACTTTGGCTCTGACATCAGTTGGCGCTGAAGAAGGTCTCTTCTTAACTTTGTCTGAGGACTTGGAGGACAACGAAGAAGCTGGGCTCGAATGAGCTGACTTAGTTTCAGAGGCCGACCCTGATTTCTCTGCAACTCCAGAAATGGCCTCTCTGAAAGCTGAAGACAACACACCCCTTAGAATGAGATTATCTTACTCTCAAATAAAGCTCTGTGACTAAACGAGTGGCATACGGCACAATCTTCCTGTAAGTGAAAGGGCGCAAGGCAGTATACACAGAGTGCGAGTCGCTAACTGGGATTTTATGCCTGCACTTAGAGCATTTTTGAAGCCAGACAATTTCTCTCATTTCTACGCCATATTAAACAGAGGAAGGCACAGAGATTTCTCAAACAAAACAGTCACACACACACGCGCTCACATGAAAGGGAAACAGCGGAACAGAAGGGAAAGACAAGGACTACTCACGATAGTATTGAAGAAATACCTCAACGGTAAAAGGAGAAATACCTATAAAAAAAACTGTTACTGGTGGGAAAAAGGGGAGAAGAGAAGCAACCTAAACAAAAACACAGTTACTTTACAGAAAAGGGAACTACACTACCAGACAAAACAGGAAAGAAGCAAACAACAGACAAAAAAAATGATAAATCAGAGAATATTAGAGAAAATATTTACAAAACTACAACCTGATACCAAGAGCTTGCTTATCGGACCACATCTTTGCAAAGTGGCAAATAAGATCTGAGGTAATGTGGAGAGATGCACTGTGGGTAAGTGGAGGTATTCAAGAGCTTTTTGGTTGCCACGGGCTTGCTAACAGCCGATTTCGATCCGATGGATCAGATCTGGACCCATATGAGGATGAGATGAAAAAATGACAATATCAGATCTCGATTTTCACATAAAAATGACTTCTCTCATCTGAATACACTCCATTTCATGTATCCTGTATAAAATTTCTCGTCTGAGTACATGTGCCCATTGCCTAAATGTTTCATATTTTATTTAAAAATGCTTCTATCATCTGAATGTACTTTGTTCATATTAATTAGAAATTTAGTCTGTACTCTTTATGTTTACTCTATATAAATGGACATTCTGTACCATGTATAATCTGTACAACTTTAACCTTGTTATTCTCTCCGAGCCTTTATTGAAGCTGGAGAGAGTCAACAGAACAGCCCACTTACCTGGTAGAAAATATCAAATAAATAAATGTGCCACATATAGAAAAAAAAAGAATCATTTAATAATTACTTTATTCATTTGTGCTCTTTTTTGTGAAATCCTGAATTTTCTTTCCCATGTTTTTCTCGTCTGTCACATCACAAGGATGGGAGGAGCACAGTAAAGTACAGTTGTGTACACTTACCATAAATGCAGATGTTCGAGTGTATTCACTGTTGCAGTCATTACACTTGGGTTATCCTGCTGGCAGGCTACCCTCAGTCGGCCTGAATTCCAAAGTCTAGGTCCAGCATCAGTTGTTGTTGCCTCTTCCCTGACCTCAGTGCGCCAGGGGTATAAAAGATGCAGCAGACGCCTTCAGTTTTTCTTGCCCCAGATGTCAGGTGCCCCCAAAAGGGTAGGCTAAAAATATTCCAATAAAACATGCATGCACCAAATATATATTATACCTTCATCCACAAGCAAATACACCACATAGGTTGTATAGATTAGAGAAGTGCAGATAAGTTCCAGCAAAGAAATGGGGGATGGTGGGTAACCTGGACTGCAACAGTGAATACACTCGACATCTACATTTATGGTAAGTGTACACAACTGTACTATGTTCTTCGTGTTTCACTGTTGCAGTCATTATACTTGGGCTGAATCCCAAAGCTATGGTTGGGAGGCTGGAGCTAAATAGCATTAGGAGCGGCTATGAGGCCCTGCAGAACTGCAGTGGCAAAGCCTGCCCTGGATTTAGAGTAGAGTGGTAAATGATAGTGCTTTGTAAAGGTGTGCAATGAACTCCAGGTAGCAGCCTCTAAAATGTCTTTGGTTGGTACTCCCCTGAGGAAGGCTGCTGAAGTGGCTGCTGCTCTGGTTAAATGTGGCCTAATGCCCTTAGGCACAAGCTTGCCATGTTGTGAATAGCAGAAACGAATGCAATGACCTATCCACTTTGAAAGAGTCTGCTTTGAGATAGCCTTTCCTTGTGATCCTGCAGCATATGCCACTAGTAGTTGCTCTGTCTTTCTGAAAGCTTTGGTTCTGTTCAAGTAGAAGAGTAGCTGTCTGTGTATGTCCAAAGAATGCAGGATTCCCTCCCCTTATTCTGTGGGTTTGGATAAAAAGTAGGCAGATGAATAGTTTGGTTAAGGGCCACACTGGACACTACCTTAGGCATAAATGTCGGGTTTGTCCTCGGAGAAACCCTGTCCGGATAAAAAATGATAAAAGGTTCCACAGCCATGAGCACCTGTAGCTCTGAGACTCGTCTTGCAGAGGTTATTGCTAGGAGCAGAGCTGTTTTCCAAGATAAAAACTTTATATCAGCTGTAGTGGCTGGCTCAAAAGGAGGCAGGGTGAGTTTTTCCAAGACATAATTGAGGTCTCATGCAGGTATTGGTGATCTCCTTGGAGGCCTTAAGTTTTTAGCTCCTCTGAGATACTGCCTTAAAGGATGTGAGAAGATTGGTGGCTCTGTATAGTAATGAGCCGAAATGGCAGAGGCATGAATTTTAATTGATGAAAAGGATAGGCCTTTGTCCAGCATCTCAGTTAAGTATTGCAAAATCTGAGGAATATTTAGTACAGCTGTGTCAATTCCTTGTACCTGGGTTCCAGGCACAGAATCTCTTCCATTTTCCAGCGTAAGATTTTCTGGTACTAGGCCTTCTGGCCTCCAAAACAACATCCATCACAGCTTTTGTGAGAGGTGCATTTTGTATGACTACATTATCTGCCATGTTTCCAGATTTAAGGTCTTGAGTTGGCTGTGTAGGATCTGATTGTTTTGTTGGGACAGTAGATGAGGTATTTGAGGCAAGGTCCAAGCCGGGCATTGAGACAAGTTCCTTAGGATTGGATACCAGTACTGGCGGGGCCAGTCTGGGGCAATCAGTATCATCTTTGGCTTCTCTTGTCTGACCTTTAGGAGTACCTTGGGGAGTAGAGGCAGTGGAGGAAAGGCATATACTGCTAAGCTTTCCAGCTGAAAGATAGGGTGTCCACTTTCCATGCTTGTCTGTGATAAGTCCTTGTGCAGAATCTTTTTAGTTGGTAGTTGTGAGGAGAGGCAAATAGATCTATATCCAGGCATCCCTATTTCCTTGTTATCATGCTGAAGACTTGTGGATCCAATTTCCACTAGTGGGGATCAATGAGGATTCTGCTTAGTTCATCTGCCAGAGTATTTATCTTTCCTGGCAGGAATTGTGCCTGCAAATGTACTTGGTAAGTCAATGCTGTGTCCCACAAAGTCATGGCTAGTCTGCAAAGGGGGTAAGAATGAGTGCCTCCCTGCTTGTTTATATACCACATGACCGTGGTGTTGTCTGTCTTTATCAGTAGTTGTCCCGGATGAAGTAGGTCCTTGAAGGCTGTCAGGGCATTCTGAACAGCTAGCATCTCTTTTTGATTGATATGTAGATGCATTTGGTTTGCGGACCATGTGCCTTGAATACATCTTCCTGCCATGTGGGCCCCCCAGGCATAATCTGATGCATCCATTGTTAATGTCTGCCTGGCTGGGGGTAAAGTGAATGGCTGTCCCTTGTTCTGGTGACAAGCCTTCGCCCACCATCGAAACTCCTTGTTTCCAGGCTGTGGCAATGTTGAGCCCAAACACTTTTTAGGTACCATTGAAGTTTCCTCATATGCAGTCTCGCATATGGAATTAATAGAATGCAGGATGCCATGAAGCCCCAAGCCTGCAGAATATTTCTTGCAGATAACTGGGCCTTTGTTGCCAACAGTTTGAAATACGTAGTCAGTTGCCTTTGTTTGTCTGGAGTGAGATAAGCCATCTGGGCAGTTGTATTTAAGCTTGCACCCAGGAATATTATCTCTTGAGAGGGTACTAGTTTTGATTTCTTTTCGCTGACTGTGTACCCTAGGCCTGTTAGAAATCTCTTTATAAATGCCAGATGCTGTAGTAGAATGTCCTTGTTCTTTGCTTGAATGAGGCAGTCATCCAAGTAAGGATATATTTGTATTCCTCTGTCTGCAGAATGCAATTACTGGTGCCAGGCACTTTGTGAAGACCCTGGGTGCAGTAGACAAGCCAAAGGGTAGTGCAGAGAATTGGTAGTGCATGAGCCAGCTTTGAATCTGAGGTATCTTCTGCATGTTTGTCTGATTGGAATTTGGGACATGCAGGTATACCTCTTTTAGGTCTAAAGTCACAAACCAAGCCTTCTTGCCCAGCATGGGCAGAAGCTGCTGTAGAGTCAACATTTTGAAATTTGGTATATCCAGATATGCATTTAGAATAGATAGGTCCAGTATTAGTCTCCAGGTCTTGTCCTTTCTTGGTACCAAGAACAGTCTTGAATAAAATCCTTGTCCCTGCTCTTGCTCTGGTACTTGTTGAATGGCCCTCATGTCCATGAGGGATGAGACTTGTTTTTGTGCCTCTGCTCATTGATGTTTTGGCTGGTCTGGCCAACCGTTTGTCCTTGGCAGGGTATGGAAGTGAAACTTGTAGCCTCGTGACACTATGTCTAGGACCCATTTGTCCTGGGTTATTATGTGCCAATTTTGAGAAAAAAGTGCTAGTTTTCCCCCTAAAGGTGCTGCCAGAAGATAAGTGCTTGGTGCAGGCAGGGGGAAGTCATTGGCACTGTTTCCTGTATGGCTGTGATTTGTCTTTTCCACTTTTGGAGGTAGAAGCACCCCATTGTTTAGATCTGTACCAACCTTGGGGCTGGGGTCTGCCTCTTGGGCGTCTGTATCTGCCCCTTTGTGGTTTGTCTGACACTGGAAAGAACCAATTCTTTGTAGGCCAGTGTCTGCTAAATCTTGGAGGCTGTACCTGTAAGAAATCCTTAACCGTTTGCATAGATTTAGCTTTGTCCTCCATTTTCTTTAAAACCTCCTCTGCTTTAACACCAAACAAGGTATCATGCTGTAATGGAGCATCTAATAATTTTGCTTTGACATGGTCATGCAGATTTTGTTCCTTTAACCAAGCATGCTTCCTGATGACAGAACCTGTAACAGCGGCCCTGCAGGAGGCCTCCAAAGAATCAAAACCACATTGCAAAGTATGCTTTCCAACTTGCTCAGCTGCATGCAATAAATACTGCATTTCTTTGTTTTCTGCACATTCAGAATTTATCAACATTTTCTGTTTAAGCAGTGACATAATATATGGTTTACTATTAAAATTTCGAACGGCACTCCGTCAACTGTACTATAGTCGAACACGGAAGTTCGAAAATGATAATTGCGAACTCAAAAAAACAATCTAGGAATGGGTTTTAATATGGGCCGAGGTAGGGAAGATGTTTGTAGTTCAGAATAATACTGAACACCTACCTCGACCCATGTTAAAACCGTTCCTAGATTGATTTTTTGAGTTCGACATTCGACGTTTTCGAACTTCCATTGCTGACTATAGCACAGTCGACGGAGTGCCATTCGAAATTTTAATACTAAACCTAATATATTGCTGATATTTGAGCGTATGAAACTGACAATTTAAAGCCCTTATAGCCAAGGTAGAAGAGGTGTAAATCTTCTTCCACCATCTGTCCAATGCCCTAGAATCCCTGTCAGAGGGGGTAGGGTTTTTTGCAGTGGATGCCTTGACCCCCTTGGAACCCTGAGAGTAAGTTTCTGGGTCAGCAGCAGGGTTTTTGAAAAGGAATTTATGAGAGTCAGGAACGCTGTAGTACCTGTCTGGCTTAACAGGAGCTGGAGGTAAGGAGTAAGGGGTCAGACTGGACTCTGAAAATACATCATCTACAATGTCTAACACAGGTGGGATAGCTAGGGGCCTGTGTTGTGGGAGCAAAAGGAAGTCTCTGAGCCTTTTCTTAGATTCTGAATAATCTTGGCTCTCTCCCAGTGGGAATGTTCCCTCATGGTATGCAAGGTTTCCCCAAAAGAGTAATCCTCAGGAGGAGAGGCTGAAGGGGTAGATTCTTCAGCATCAGAATCCTCATAGGAAGGAAGAGAGTATTCCTGATCAGAAGAGGAATCAGATGAAATGGAAACGTGAACTGAAGATTCATATTCTGTCTCTTGCCTAGGCCTCTTAGCAGGAGGGGGATGGGAACCCCTGATCAAAGTAATTAAGTCTTCGGCCATTTTGAGCATCTCTTTTTTGGGCATGGAGGTCTGACCATGAGGCTGTTGTACTTGTTTCTTTGTCTTTAAAGGTGCTTTAGTCTTTGCCTTTGCAGCTGGAGTCGGTTTAATGTATATTTGAGTAGGTCTGAAAACACCCTCAGAAGCCGATGCCTGCTCAGCGGCTCCGGACCCATCTGAGGGAATAGTCTCCGAAGGTCCAATACTTTGAGCTTCCAGCAGCCTAGGCGACTCCACGTGGGAGTCTGTAGTGGCCTGCGGGTCCAAAGTAGCGGGCGTCAGGGGCTGCGAAAGCGTCTCACTGAGAACCAGCGAACCGGCGACTTGCTTAGAGGAAGCCTCGCCATCGGTTTTAGACCTCGGATGCTTGTCCTTTTCTTTGCATTTCTTGTGAATTCCGGTAGTCGGATGGCTATCCGACGGCATTGTGTAATTAAATCTTCTGCCAAAATAGTGAAATGCAAAATCGTACAGACGCTTAATAGTGCTCTGGTTAAATCTAGCACAAAACCAACAACTAGCAACGTCGTGGTCAGGGCCTAGGTAAGGAGTACAGTAAGAATGAAAGTCCTTATGAGGTATTTGCTTCCCACAAGAAATACAATTAACTTTTTCTTACATCGGTCTGGAGCAAGAAAAAAGTTTTCCCCAATGGGGTACTTAGCTTTTAATGAAGACTTCGGATCTGAAATTCGAACATGAAAATCTCAGGAGTCGGCCTACCGGCATTTGCGAACTGCTTCTGCTTCGGGCACCGCTTGGCAAGAAAGACTAAAGACAATGGCGTCGGCTGAATCTTGTATACCCCTGGCACACTGACATCAGGAAAGAGGCGACAACAACCGACGCCGGACCTAGACTTTGGAATTCAGGCCGACTGAGGGTAGCCTGCCAGCAGGATAACCCAAGTGCAATGACTGCAACAGTGAAGCATGAAGAACATCTAGGTTAGATCATTAATTCTACGTGTGGAGCCATTTAAAATAATAGCTCTTATTTAAATGTACTTTATCAGTCACAGATTACCAATCTCATACCTCAAAATAAATAGTCTAGTCTGGAACTACAGTTTTGAGTCTGTACAATAGCAAGGATTTAAAGTTTAGTTTTTAGAAAACTCTACTCACACATTCATTTATTTGATTGTTCTTTCAACAAATTACTAGTCTTTCCCTTTAATCAAGCCCTAAGAGTGCTACAAAGAAGGAAAAACATTGTCATCTTAATGTCAAGATTTCCCATCAGTATTTCATTTGCATTTTTTACACAGAGTTTTCTATAGAAGTACATGCTATCTTCTTACGCTGTTTCCTACACCAATTTTGCATTCTATACTATGTTTGGTTGAGGCAAGTCAATGAGTGTGGGGGTAATTAATATAGTTACGCAAGAACTTAATATACCAGTAGATGTACCAATGATCACTGTTGCGGTACTCCAATACATGGGGATTATCCTACTGAGTGTAACCTGACATCCTGCTGGGGTACCTAAGCCAAAAAGCGTTCTTGATGTTCCAAAATACCTGGCATATGACATCAGCCCATGGGTGTAGGGATACATAAACAGACATAAGAGGGCAGAATGCTCTAACTAGCCCCAGGAGAACCCTACAGAAGGTCTGAGTGAAAACAAAGACATGTCCAGGTAAGAGGGAAACTGCCCACCTCAGTCCACAAAGCACAAGAAAGAAGGGAGGAGGAGGAAGGCAATACTGCAACAGTGATAATTAGGATATCTACTGTTCTGGTAAGTTTTATGATATTTTTCCTTAGATCACTGTTGCAATATTCCAGTATTTATAAGTGATTCCTAAAGCGAATAATTACTAAGGTAGGTAACATAAGGTATAGGAGTGCTATTTACAGTTCTAAGAGGGCAGATCTAAAGAAAGAGGTCCTATACCTAGAAAATGCATCTACTCTATAATGCTTGGTGAAAGAGTGTACAAATGTCCAGGTGGAAGCCTTCAGAATGGATCTGGAATAAATGCCTTGGAAGAAGGCACCAAAGAAGGAGACTGCCCTGGTGGAGTGGGCCTTCACTGCATTTGGCAGGGTTTTACCACCGGAAGTATAACAGCAGGAGATGGGATCAGTTGTAGATAAGTCTGTAAGGAAACTAGCCTTCCCAACTTACCTTCTTGGAAAGGAACAAAAAGTTGGTCACAAATTTTGAATGGTTTATTTTTTTCCAGGTAAAATCTTAGCTGCATATGCACATCCAGGAAGTGAAGGACACTCACTTCTGTTTAGTGAATTAGGGGAAAAATTAGCAAATGAATACATTATGACAGCTCATTTACCATTCAGGTCATTGAACATGTACCAGTATGACTCTGTCATAGTCCATATGGGTGTTAATAACCCGAAACATACCATCCTTGACTATATGACATGGGACATGACCGAGTCACTGTCAGTTTGGGTGGGTAAATATGCTTAGTATCATAAGGAACCAGGAAAAACAACTGGCTCAAGTAGCCAATGGCCTGCTTTCTCATCTCAAGGGATAAGCCTTTATTGCTCTGTGTATGCCCAAAAGTGAAAAGTAAACTGGAAACAGCAAATTCTACTGATAAAAAGGCATATATGGACCACTGTGTAGAACTGCTATTCAGCTGTATGCAGTGTTCCTATTTGTGTCTGCCGTATTCTACATTCAGCAGCAGGATAAGCATATAGGTATAACTTCCACAGCCCAGTTCCTTGTCTCTGCCGATATACCTGAGCTAACTGGAAGATACAATAGACTCTGCCATGGAAAACAGATGAGCAAATGAGAACAATGGGAACAAAAACAAGGTGGAAGGAGTTAAAAATGAGCTCAAAAATGAAGACCTGCAGAATCAGGAATCAAAATCATTGACAGAAATTAAGTTTAGTGAGGCATATGCTAACTATGAATGTGGGTCATACATAACCACAAAATCCAACAAAATAAAAATCATACCCTGAATTATAACATTCTTAATGACAATATAGTTACTACAGAATTTACTAACCTGAGTTTTTCTTTATGACACTTAGCCAGTGCCTTGCAAAGGCTAGGATCAGGACAGAGGTCAAGAGGAGACTGCCCTTTCTTGTTACGAATTGTGAGATCAGCTCCATTTGCAGCAAGGAAGCAGGCGATTGATGCTGCACTCTTCTTTTCTGCCCCTTGAGTACCAAGTCCCATTATCAACTAAATGAAAAAATGAACACACGCAAGATGAAAAGTTACTGAGAGAGCAATGCTTTTCTAAATACCCTGATGTACATGAAAATTGATACTATTCACCCTAAAAGAATGCTTAAGAGAACAACATCCTACTTTAAAACTTAATGAGAATGAAAACATCAAAAAAGTGATTTGTCAGCAGAGCAGAAAGCACCTGCTATATACAAGCTTTACTTTCTTATTTAAGCAGCAATGGTCCTTGCCCAAATTTTTCTGATCCCCGTTGTCTGCTGGTCATCTGATTCACCCTTACAATTGTGCCAATTTGTTCACACTGCACAGCAAGTCCCAAACTACGACACAGCAATCAACTATCAAGAATTTTCCTCTTGAGGCTAAATTATTCTTCATGTGCTAGGTTTAGCAGCACTTTAGGGATAGTCACGCAATGAGAGGTGTGGGGATGTCACTTCTTTAAAGGGAAGAAGGAAACTCTTCAAGTGACCGTGTTACCATGCAGGTAGACAATTACCATCAGGTTTCTAATTTCCACTGGGATCACTGTTGGTGCATGCATACAGGTTCACAGATGGCTACTAGGCTTGCAGTCCAGGGTAGAATTGAGAAGCCTAGCCCACATTCACAGTTGCACACATGCAATGTTTAAGTGACTTGGTCAAGGACACACAGTAGACTACTGAGGGAATCAAACCTTTTTCCGCAGGAACAACAGCTCATAGCCTTAACCTCTGCACCAACTGCCAGACAAATGTGAAACTATGATGGGACTTGAATCCAGAACCCTTCCCACTTGCAGTGTTCAAAGCACTTAATTTAGAGGTTGATGGCATCATCAGAACAGCATAAGAGGAATGTTTGGCTTTTGGAAACACAGGGTTGTCGTATCCAACTGATATCCATAAACATTAGGGTGTCACTGTGTGATACCTTAAACCTCTTGTATCAGAGGCACCCCTAATGTTTATGGATATCAGTTGGGTATGACAAACCTGTATTACCAAATGTCAAACATTCCTTTTATGCTGTGCTGATGATGCCATAAGAAGGTAGAAACATGCATGGCCACAGCTAGAGAGGTTTGGCTTTATTGGCCTGAAATTGTCCATAAATAGACTTAATGGTAATGTAAAAGAAAAAGTCATGGACATTCAGAACTGCCATTTAGCTGAAACACCTGATATCCTTAAAGGGTAATTTTCATATATCCCATGTTGTCTCTGATAAAAGAGGTTTAATGTATCACAAAGTGGCAAGTCTAGCTTTGCTAGATTTTTCTTTTTGTGTTTTTTAACCAGTTGGTTTTCCTGTGTGATTTTTGTACTCATTGTTTTGGTTTCCAAGGAAACTAAATGAAAATGCCCCCACTCCAGAGATTGCTCCATCAAACAACCAGGGACTTCTCAAAGTAATATTTGAGGAACACCATCTGGATCGTCTGAAATTACCAGCCTGGGCTCCCCTGTCAATGTCTTAGTGTCCATCTGACTGATGAGACATGCTTTGTAGGATGTTTCCAGTTGGCCTGTAGGAGGATCAGAACTGCAGGAACAAGCCTAGAGATCTGACAGTCTGTAGGCTTCTCCACTTCCTCAACAGTTAAGTCATACTCTGACCTAGAGAAGAAAGTTTGAGTAGTGATGCCTTCCTTCTGCTTCTTAGCTTTTTTTTCCAGCTGTGAAAAGATGCCTGAGGTAAGAATTTCAGAAGACATGGTGGTCTGTGCTAGTACCTTCTGATGTTTGTTCTCTAAATAAATATTCAGAAATGAATGATGATTTCTTAAGGTTTTTGAGATGAAAGCCTGATAAGTGGGGTAGTCTTTGATGATATGCCTTAGCTCAAGACAGAAAAGACACTGGAAATACTGGTCTTTGTAAGGAATTTAGCTACCAAAGAGGCATTTCCTTTGAAATGATGCCATTAACAAAATTCCAAAGTAAACATATGAAAAAGAAGAGAAAAAATCCCTAATGGAGTATTTCTTTTCCGAATGCAATGGCATCTGGATCCTTCTGAACAGCTGACAGACGGAGCCTTTGACAACATCTTGCTTCCCTGACTGGCACCAAGTTCCCAGTATTTTACTTATTAATTTAACTTTTAGTTATGTACTTACCATAACTTCGGATGTATGGGATCCATCTCACCTACATTCATAACTGATGGGCTCGGAGCCGATCCATCGGCTCCGACTTGGCCAACTAATACACTAGCACGAAGTCTCTCATTGGCTGGGCTACTACCTATCCCAGGATGCACTACACCTGCTTCCCCAGATCTTGTTTGTTCGCTTTCATACATCCATGCAAACACAGAAAACTAGTAGTCACTACAACCAACTAAAGTTCTTCAAGAAAAGATTTCCAAATGGGACTACAGCTCCTCTAAATCCGAATGGAAGGGGGAAGGAGGGTGGGTACTTATGAATGTAGGCGAGATGGATCCCATACATCCGAAGTTATGGTAAGTACATAACTAAAAGATGTAATGGGATCCTATCTCGCCTACATTCATAACTGATGGGACAGCGTCCCTAGCACCTAAATCCCGGGTGGCTCATTGGAAAACACTCCTGAGAACTGTGGAACCAAAGGAAGCCCTACCTCGAGAAACCACATCCAATTTGTAATGAGAAATGAAAGTGTGCGGAGAAGTCCAGGTTGCCGCAGCACAAATATCATCTATAGATAATTTGGAGTGAAAAGCTACAGAAGTAGCTATTGCCCTGGTAGAATGAGCCTTGACTGGAAAGGGGAGGTCTTTGTTAGCCTGTGAATAAATAAAAATGATACAATCTTTAATCCATTTAGCTATGGAGGTTTTTGCTACTAGTTGACCCAATTTGTTCATTGCAAAGGAAAAAAACAATTGATTTGATTTCCGCGTGTGAGCGGTTCTATTCAAGTAAAAACGCAGTTGTCTATGGACGTCCAATTGATGCAAGATATATTCTGCGTTATTAGAGAACTCTGGAAAAAACACTGGGAGATCTATAGCTTGTTGAATACAGAAGGAAGAGGCTACCTTTGGTAAAAAGGAGGGGTTTAATTTCAAGGAAACTCTATGCTTGTGAAAAATCAAATAGGGAGGATCAGAACAAAGAGCTTGAAGTTCTGAAACCCGCCTGGCGGAAGTTATGGCCACTAAAAAGGCCGTTTTCCAGGACAGAAATTTTAAATCGCAGGTATCAGCTAGTTCGAAAGGACGGGCAGTTAGGGCAGCAAGAACCATATTCAAATCCCAAGGGGGGACAGGATGAGATATTGGAGGCCTAAGGAGCCATGCTCCTTTAAGGAAAGCCTTACAAAGTTTGTGAGACATCAATGAAGGTTCAAAGGAAGCATGAAAATTAGAGATATCCGCTAGCTGAAACTTAATGGTAGAAACTGAAGAGCCCAACTGAAAAAGGGAGGCCAGGAAATTCATAACCTCCGATACTGGTGCAGTAAGGGGGTCTATACCCCGTTCCTGAGCCCAGAAGGCGAACCTTTTCCATTTGCTGGAATAAAGTTTGACTGGAAGGTTTATGAGAAGAAGACAATATGTGGATCACGTCCGGAGAAAGAGAATTGTCTCGGACTAAAGATGGAAGTGGAGTAACCATGCCGCCAACTTCAAAGACCTGAGAGACGGGTGAAACCGTCCTGACTGATGAGTCAACAGGTCTGGCACCGGGTCCAGAAACCATGGACCCTCTACCGCATGCCTCTGTAGGAAAGGGAACCAAACTTGACGAGGCCAGTGCGGGGCAATCAAAATCATCTCGCTCTCCAGGTAAATGGCCTTCTGTATTACCCTTGGTAGGAGGGGAAATGGAGGGAAGGCGTAAAGAAGACCGGGGGGCCAAATGTGGGTCAGAGCGTCCCTGGGAATCTGTCCCTGGGAGGGGAACAGCGTGAAGAACTCTCTGCATTTCGCATTGTGAGGGCTGGCAAACAGATCGCAGCAAGGGAGACCCCATTTGTCGAAGATTTTCGCAGCTACTCTCTGGTTGAGGGACCACTCGTGGGGTAAAAGAATGGTTCTGCTTAATCTGTCCGCAATCACATTGGATTTCCCTGGTATGTGCGTTGCCATTAGAAAGCGGTTGGTAGATACCGCCCAGTGCCAAAGTCTCATGGCTTCTCTGCACAGTGGGTAAGACCTGGTTCTACCTTGCTTGTTTATATACCAAACCACCGACATGTTGTCGGATAGGATAGCAATCGGACCTTGCGGAAGAGCGTGATGGAGAGCTTGAAGTACCAAGAGTACCGCTCATCTCCAGGATATTGATATGCAAATGCGTTTCCTGGATTTGCCATGTGCCTTGGACCGACCTGTCCAGGTAATGACCCCCCCACCCTACCTGGGAGGCGTCCGTAGTCACAGTGGCAACGAGACGTTGAGGAATAAAGGGTCGCCCTTGGTCGAGATTGGATTGGAGAAGCCACCAACGCAGATCCCGACGGCAACTCTCCGTGATCATGACTAGATGGTTCAAGGGAAGTTCCTGATAGGACCATTGAACTGACAGAAGCCATTGTAATATTCGCATGTGAAGTCTGGCTAAAGGGACTAAGAGTATGGTTGATGCCATCGAACCCAACAGTTGTAGAATCCGATGGGCCGGGGCTCTTAATAGGGGAAGGCAGGATTTGACTTGATTTTGTAGAACCTGAATTCTTGCTGCCGGTAAAAAGGCGCACATTCTTTTTGTGTCTAAGTCTGCGCCTATAAAAGTAATACGCTGAGATGGCTGTAGTACAGATGTTTGCCAATTGAACGTAATCCCCAAGAAACGGCCCAAGGTGAACGTGGCGTTGAGCGCCTGGAATAGTAGATGCTCGGAGGTGGCAGAAAGAGCCAGTCATCTAGGTATGGAAACACTTGGAATCCCAGACTCCTCAGGTGAGCAGTCACCACTGCCAGACACTTGGTGAACACCCTGGGGGCTGTGGTGAGACCAAAGGGCAGTGCTCGGAATTGGAAATGACTGACTCCGAGGCGGAAGCGTAAGTGTCTCCTAGACTCTTGAGCTATCGGAATGTGATAGTAAGCGTCCTGGAGATCTATGGAGCACATCCATGCATCTTTCTCCAGCAAAGGAAGAATGGATTGAAGGGTGACCATTCGGAATTTGGACTTTTGCACAAAACGATTCAATGAACTGAGGTCCAAAATGGGCCTGAAGTCCCCTGTCTTTTTTGGTACCAAAAATAATCTTGAGTAAGTTCCTGATCCGATCTGGTCGGTGGGGACAGGCTGGATGGCTCCCTTTTCTAGCAGCTTTGAAACCTCTATTGCTGCCTGATCCCGCTGACTGGGTGGTACGTCCGGGATTTCCCTTAAGGAAAGGGGGGGTTTGTTGAAGGGGATGATATATCCTCCGGTAATAATGCAAAACACCCACTGATCGCTTGTTATGGATTTCCAAGCTTGTGGGTGCACCGCAAAACGACCCCCGACTGGCTCCGGAGTTGCACAGCCGGGCAACAACTCAGGGACGCTGGTTGTATGAAGAACCACGAAAGGAGTCGCGGTCTCCAGAGTTACGGGGGCCTCTGCCACCTCTGGGGCGGCGTCTTCCAGAATTCCCCCCCCTGCCTCTGGAGGGGGAATCACTGGGTGGAATAGGGAATGACTTCTGAGATTTTCTGAACCACATTTTCCCTCCTCTCTGAGCCTTGGGGTAAGGCCTAGAAGGAGCGGAAAAACAGGCCCTAACGGCAGTCAGAGTCTTGCCCTCTTGCTCGCACCGAGTTAGTGTGTCCTTCACCTTGGGTCCAAACAAAGATGACCCATCAAAGGGGGCGTCGGCGAAGGAAGACTTGAAGGCCTCCGCGAATGAACACAAGCGTAACCAGGCATGTCTCCTGAGGGCAACGCCTGTTCCCGCTGCTCTACTCGCCCCTTTGGCCGCATACGAAATGAGCCTCATGGACGAGTTAACGATGGATAGCAGGGTAGTCATCTGGGCGCCAACAGTCGGGGCCAGCGCCTCAGGTAGATTACCAGTGAGGGAGTCATTTAGCTCTTTAAGGAGGTCCCTTTGGAGCCTAGTAAAATGACATAAATAATTCAGCGACCATAGGGTAAAAGCCGCTGAAGACAGGGTACGCTTCCCATACCTATCCATGCTCCTGGAATCCTTATTAGGAGGATGGACAGACGTTGAAGCCTCTGCCACGTCCTGCTGTGTGGCAGAAGCCACCACCATAGCATCTACTGGCACACCCTTCGTCAGAAATTCCTTCTGGGGGGGGGCTGACAGAAACTTATTGGGTCTCGCAGGCACCGGTTCCACAGAATCAGGGTGTTCCCACGCCCTTTGAGAAACCAAATCAAGGAGTTCAACGAAGGGCGGAGACACCCAGGAGGCGGAAGGCTGGGCCCCAAAGGCCTTGAGGAAGACTGATACTCAGCTGAAGGGGTTTTGGACTGCCAATCACCTCTCTGTCTCAGAATCTCCAAGATATCTGAGAAAGAGATATCATCCGAAGATGATTTGGGGGACCCTTCTGCATCATCGAGATCAGTATCCGATGTAACAGACTCATCTTGGGAGTCTACGTGCTTCCTCTTGCACAATTTCTTCCGTGGGGGTTCGTCCGAAGCAGTTTCGGACGGACCTCCCGGAAGAAGGGAACCCCCGATGGGGGTATCCTCAGGCCCTGGGGCCCCGCTGCCGGGGGAATGCAACAAAACAGAAGCACCAGTCTCCAAGTCTAGGGACGGTGAGGTAGAAGCCTGCTGAACCGGCAAAGGCATGG